>NC_142803.1:64080396-64214486 GCF_049724085.1 Artemia sp. Qi Xiang Cuo | reverse complement strand
CCCTCATCGACGCAGCGTCGGGGTCTACTGCCAAAATATTTGCTGAGGTTGTATTTACTGTGTTAATCATTGTCTCACAAATTTCCTCTTTATCTTCTCTTGTTTTCTATAGAAGTATACGAATATATGAGAAACAAGAAAACTGGTCACCTAGCTCTGGTGCTTTCTTTAAAGCATCAAGGAAAGTAATCCCGAGGACAATTGTTTAGCTAAATTTGACATAACTGGATAAGAATAGGCAATTTGTTCTTAAGTTGACATAAGCTCACTTACTTCTCAATACATTTCTTGCCACAAAGATGTCCACATGCTAAGCATACCACCCTATGTGATCCTGCTGTAGTCCAGGGTTCAAAACATATTGAGCAAACTGTTTCTTCATCACTATCTGGTTCATCATGTCCACTTCCCTGTTCGACAGTCTCTTCTCCTTTATCAGCGCCAGGGGGTATTATGCTTGTGAACGCCTCAGGTTCTTGAGCCTGCTAGAACAAAAAAATAGATAGAATTAACGAAGAAAGGTTTAGAAGAAACCACCATGTCTCTGTCATTGTCATATGGTACTTCTTATTAATGAAAAGGGTCCCATGGTAACATATTGTGCATTCTTATCTGCATCTTCATGCATGGAAATCGACCCTGCAAAGTACAAAACTTTATAAGAAACCTTGAAAAGATTTATCAAGAATATCCAATCCTAGTCTATACATTTATAATGGACAACTTCCCTGACCCCACCTTAAAAAAGAAGTGGTTGGTGGAAAGTTATAATCCAATTTAGCAAATCTGTTGAGCATTTATATCTCTAAAACACTTAAATCACTTTTTAGGTTACAGGCTATATAGCTGTCAGAACAAGAGATTTTTGTGGGTTGGGTGTAATTTTGTATATCCAGTGTTTTCGTTTAGTGTTTGTAATATTTTAGTGTTTTTAACTATAACTTTCCATAATATACACTCCTCTTTTTTTCTGATAAGCTTTATCTTTTTTTTTGCAATGGAAAGATCTTTGAAATTAATTTTTTTGACTAGAATAGCTAGCACAAATACATAAAAATAAAACTGAGGCCTGGAGGCTGCCTTGTCGAGTCGTCTGAAGTTCTCACTAAATCATTCATCAGTAGTAGCAATGGGTGGTGTACACAAAGGACAGGGATATATTCGACGCCATTAAGACGTGTGGGAGTGAGCCAAGAATAGTGGAATAGTAGATAAATAAAGAATAATAATTCATCCATAAAGTAGTCAGATTTGATTGAGCTTTTCCTCATAAAATGCTAATAATTGAAAGATTTATAACTCATGAAAGATATATCACTCATAAATAGAATTTTAGACGGAAAGATAATTTTAAAAACTCTCTTTTGAATATTTTAAAGCTTATAGGAATGATTGAGTTAGGAATTAAAACATGTTGCCACAGTACAAAACCTATTACAACACTTGCTACAACCAACAAGCATACTGAAGGCAAAGTAAAACATCAGATGTGCCTATAATAAACGCTGTAATGGTGCCTATGCTACAAGCATGTGTCTTTCAGTTATTGTTTTTTCCGCCAAACACTTCATATGGAAGGAGTATCCTTACAAAATTGGGAAATGGTTCATTCAAGCGGAAATTGAAAGTTTAAGGGTCTTTTATTAGAGTAAAATGTGACTGGAGGGTGACACGCCCCCCTCCTTCCCCCCTTTTTATTAAAATGCCCCCCCTAACCATTCAATACACCAGATCAATGTTTTCAGATAGCCATTTTGTTAGTATTTGTCGAAGGTCCAATAAATAGCCTCCAGATATGATATAATCCTCATGGCCCCCAGGGCAAGAGTCATAAATTATGCAAATCGCCATTATTTACAGATAGATTTTCTAAATATCATGTAGGGTTCTAGTGGCTTGAAACTTTTAGGTATCGCTCTCCTAATCAAAAGAACAACGCAATGCCTAATGGGCGGGGGAGGGAGGCTGTAAAAGGGCCTCAAATTTGTTTGTCACCAGTAGCGTAATTTCATTCTGAACTAAGGGGAGCTAAGCAACCTCTGTGGGCCCCCTAAATTGGTCGGCTCACAGTTGTTGAAGAGCAATATTTGTTCACAGTGGTTAGCACAGGCCTCTCCCGAAATCGACTAATAATAGCAAAAAGCAATTTAAATGTGTTTAATGAATACAGAGATAACTTAAGTTGGAAATTAATTTACAGTTAATTGTTACACTGAGAATCAACAAGGTCTCATTTTTCAAAAAATATTTTCTAACTATGTATTTTATATAGTTTGATTTTATATAATAATTTTATATATTTAAATATATTTTCTAACCATAGTATTGGAATCCAACAACTTCCTAAGAGCCTTTTCATTAAATATTATCATCAGATCTCTCATAACTCTTATTACTGATCTATTCCAGCATGCCCATCTTGTAGTAAATGATTACTCCAGCTGAAAAACAGTTATGCCAGTGGCTTTCTGAGCATTAAGAAATACTTGGTAGCATGTACTGCTATTCTTGATAAAACAGTACAGCTCTGGAAGAGTGGCGAAAAAAGATGCCATTCATCTCAAGTTCTGTATGGAATCCCCCAAAACAAGGTTGAGTCTATGAGGATGGCACTTAATGTAAATTGCATGTGGTGCAGTTGATTTAATACGGCCTTGCCCACCTGAAAATTGGCCGCTCATGACACTGCCCTGGTATTTTCAAAGAAAAATGTAAAAACTACAAATTTCCACCTCCCTCTGGATGTTCAACAGTAATTTCCTCTCCCCAATCGGAAAATTTCCTGAACTGACACCAACTGATAGGTTTGAGTTTTTCTTTCAATGCTCAGGTTGTTCTTGTATAGCTCTTATTTGTAAAGTTTTTCTAGTTTTCTTACCTTTTTTTTTATAAGCTGGTTACAGCTAAGCCCCCCCCCCCCGTTAATAAAGTCTTTCATTTGCGAAGTCAAAATATTTGGTTTGTGATTGTTAGTACAATTTCTTTTTAACTGTCTTATCAACAAATCTTTTCCTTTTGGATATTCTCGTTTTGTTATGATCTTTGGTGTGTAGGATTAAGTATTGTTCTTCAAGATCTTTATCAATTCTTTGAATTGCCCTTTTATATAATATATTTTTCTTTTCTTTCTAAAAATTTCTGTTAGTTTTAAGTTTTAATGTCACTCCTTACTTTCGGTTCAAAAAAACTTGTATTTTTATGTAATATCTGAACGTTTTTAATTAATACAGGTTTTGAATTTTGCTCACCATACATTAATAATTAAAATTAAATTTGCATATTAATTTTATTTTTTAAACTAATAATAACCTTATAATAACCTAATTTTGATTTTTATTTCAGTTATTTAAGAATGATTTCTGAATTACAAAGGCTGTTTAATTAGAATAATAATCTCTTTTAAAAGCTGAAAAAAACTTTAGCATAAGAGCAAGCTATTTAGGAGAGGCAATTCCCCTTATATACGTATCAGCCTTCATAAAAATTATCTTCTCCCATGATAAATTCCTCCATGGAAAGATCCTCCAACGAAACCACCTCCCCCCCCACCACCAGAAAAAATCCCCCCTGAAAACATCTGTATACTTCCCAATCACCAATGCTATATGTAAACAATGGGCAAAGCACATAACTTGCAGCCCTTCCCCCAGGGACTGGGGACTGAGGGGGGGGGGGGGGAATTCCTAGAGATTGTTTGCTAGGTCAAGATTGCTAAAGTTTCCCAAGGGTAACGCACTGGAAATAAGACGCTCTCCTCAGTAAATCCAAAGACACTGTGTGCATGTCACCTAAGCTTTCAAATTATCTGCAGTATCTTGGGAACAGCTTAGAGGTGGTGTCGATTTGAAACTTTCAAATCTGGACTTTGGACTTGGAATCTGGACTTTCAAAATTTATGACTAGGAAGGAAAATTAAAAGACATCCAGGTCTTCAAAATAGCCTATCAGCGATATCTCAGGAGCAGCTTGAAGGTGAGTTGAAATTTTCAGGTACTGTTTGGAAAAGAAAAGGAGAGGGTGGAGCAATGGGCTTTTGTGTTGTGGTGAGGGGGAATGGTCAAAACTATTTTAGACCCTCTCTGATCCATCAAAAGGTTTTACACTATACACTCCTACGGAAGTTATAATCTATGTACAAAAGACACTATATTTTGCCATGTTATCAAATGAGCATGTCTGCAAAACCACAGAAAAATCTTGAGGTATTACATTGAAACTTTCAGTGAGTGCTGAGGGGGCAGAGGCAATTGAAATCAAATTATGGCTCAAGGTAACAGGGCAGAGATAAATCAAAAGACACTAGGCCTATATATATCCATGTTATCAAAATACCACATGTGTAATAGATTGATAACAGCTCAGGGGATGGATTTGAAACATTCAGGTTGCATTAGAGAAGGGATAAATGAGGAATAGGAGGAATTCAAATTCCATATTGAGGTGAGAATTTTTCTCTCTGGTCAACCAAACTGTTTTTATATTACAAATTCCTATGGAACTTAGAATCTATTTACAGTTAAATTGTAAATTAAATCGAAAGACATCATGTTGGCAGGTTATCAAATAGCATATATACAAGACTGCAATAGCATAATGGCTTGGAATTTCAAGTTGAAAGTTTCAGGGAGTATTTTTTAGCGGGTGGCACCTGGACCCCCAATTTAAGTTGAGCACTTTAAGTCCTTGTGGAATCAGAATCTATTCATGGTGAAGTAACAATGTAAATCGAAATACACTACATGTGCCCAGACAAGCAAATTATGGTATGTGCAATCTCTAATAGCATGCAAGATAGAGCTGAAACTCCCAGGGCATGTTGGAGGTTCAAATACATTTCAAATTTTTACTTGGGGGGAAGGGCTGAGGTAAATACAAAAGCACTATGAATGTCAGGCCATCAAAATATTGTATCTGCAGTATCTCAAGAACAGCGAAAGGAATACAGTGGAAACTTTTACGTTAGGTACGTGTGGAGGGCGGGGGCCATGAAAACTTCAATAAAGAATAAAAGCAAAAGAGGAGAAAAACAAGAATTGGGTTCATAAGACCAAGGAAAATAATGGATGAAACAAGACAGATATTTCAGGAGTCACTTCCTTTCTTCAGTGCTACAAGAGAAAGTCTCAAATAAACATGTTCACATTTTTTTTTTTTTAGCAAAAACAAAAACAAAACAAATGTATAAAAAAAAAAATAGTAAACAAAAAAAAAACAACATCAAAAGCGAAAAAAAAACCTGAAACAATTAAAAACCTAACAACATGGAAAATAATAACAGAAAGAATCCAATTTAACATAATTAAAAGTATTAAAAGTCAAAATCCCAAACTTAAAAGCTAGCCATTTGCCAAAATCCACAACTAACAGTAAACAATGTTCTTGTTACAATACTAGACAAGTGACTAAAAATATATCAAACAAAACTAATAGAAGACAAAATAAAAAAAAAATATGCTCAAAATACAAGCTGTTTTCAGTAAAATGCAAATGACACTCTGGTCTTTAGTGAGAATAAGAAAAATTTTTTGATAAAAAGTCAGGAGCAACATTGAAACTCCAAACAAACAAAAATTGTTCCCCATATGAAGGGGATGCTCCAATCCCCAATACCTTGTTCTTCATGCTGAAGTTTTTAGCACTTTCAAAAGAGTCAAAGTTTAGCATAAAGAGCAAGGGATTGAGGGACAATCCCTTCATATGCAGAGAAATTTCTGTTCATTTTGAGTTTTAATGTTGCCCCTTACTTTCAGTTGAAAAAATTGCTTTTTTATTCAATTTCTAAAGAAATTTTAAATGATACCAGTAGATCTAGCTCACACTCCATGGAAAATTCCCTCCCCTCACAAGAAAGTTCCTCCCATGTAATATATACCCCCCATTCGCCCTTAAAATTCCGTCCAGACAATTAAATCCTCACTGAAAATCCCCCCCCCCCCTCAATAAAATTTCTTCCAGAAAATTCAGCCTGAAAAATTCTCCTTAGCATGACTTCATCATTTGAAAAAGATTAAGTTCTAATCATTTTTCCAATCACTCCAGGATTCCCTCCTTCCATAAAAATTATTTCCCAGAAATCCTAACACACTGAAAATTTCCCTCAGACAATTCCCCTGCAACATCTCTAAATGCAAAATTGAGTAGTTAAAGAGAAGGTAAGATAAATAAAAACAATTTTGTATAGGAATCCTGTCATATCTTCCCTGTGTAAAATTTCTCATGGAAAATTCACCTGGACATTTCCCTCCACACGGAAAATTATCACCATAGAAACCCACCTGAACCACAAAATCCCCCCCCTCCCCCAAGAAAAAACGGCTGTATATTTCCCAAACAGCAATATTATACATAAACAATGGGCAAATTTTATAACTTAGACATATCCCCAGGGGCTGGGGGGTATGTTATCTTTAAAGGTACTGTTTTTGGGCTTTTCAACTATGCTGAACAAAATGGCTACCACAAAATCTTGATCAGATGATTTTTGGGAAAGAAAGAGGCATTGGAGGGGAACTAATCCCCCCCCCAACCTTTTTTGTCATTTAAAAAGACTTCATTTCTCTTCAACTTTGTTTAATGTGTAAATGTTTAAGACACTATTCAGACAGTGGAAGTAAAAAACTGAAAAAATTGTCTCAGGTATAGGAACAAAATTGGATAATCATATGGAGTGTACTCTTGTGACCTAGGTCATTTGCCATTTTTCTTTTTTTTACATTTTTGCATATATGCCACAAGGACAGTATCTCTAAACACTATCTGGAATGGGCCACTTCCTCTCAGCTTCAATGATCCAGCAAAGATTTCTTTGTTGTTTGCAGTGAAAATATTGTCAACATTTGGCCATTTGAAAGTTAATTTGCCATTTTAATCCATTTAAAAGTTTTATTTTTGACTATCCTTAGTCTTGAAAGTCCAGAATCCTTGAAATATGCATGTGTTACTTAACATTATTAGAAATTTGTGACACCAAGGAGTTTAACATGTTTCACTAGCATTTTGCATGGGATAGGGTCTAAAAATAAGGAGTGGATTTCAAGAATTTTAAGAAATTTATTCTTAATATTATAATTGACTTAGTGGAATTTGCATTTGTATGTAAATTCCTATCCTCATCCTAAAAATGGGTAGGATTTTGATGGGGCCACTTTTGATATTTCTATGTCATACTTCAAGAATCAGCAAGTAATCTACAAATTAACACCTTTGAGGGAATCTATTACCAATTTGATTAATCAATACTAGATATAAGAGTGGTCCTAACAAGGTTCCTTAAGGAATTCTACACCAAGTGGGGAGGGGATTTTTGTATTTTGGAACTTGGGATCTATTTGAAAGAAAACATAAACAATATTTACTAACAGAGGGTCTACTTCTAAGTTATTCAGTGATAAATGAATTAAGATGTTGTGATCAACTAAGTCAAATGCTTAAAAATATGAACATGGTATGAGGCCAAGTGGCAGTTTTTCAGATGATGGAAAAATCTATCATCTAGCATCAAATCAGTAAAACTACAATTTATTAGAAATCTTTTTATATGTTTTTTTTTTCATGTGAAATATTTTTAGAAATAATAACCATCAAAATCCCTTGCTGTTGAGAAAGTACCTTAATTTGCACTTTGGAGCAAATAAATTTTTGAGCAAATTTTTAATTTTGACACCAATTGTTTCTCATCTGTTTTACATGTTCAGTGAAGTTTTGACAGAGTCACCTATTTTTCAACAGGGTCTGTCAAAAATTTTGACAAAGCTACTACAAGATATTCTCAAAAGAAATGAATCACATGATAGAAGTCAATATCTACATTTGAATTTAGCTGGAGGAACATTGTTAATTGGCCTGGTATTCCACTATATCAGACAAGAATTTTCAGCACTTGCAACATACTTTTGTCAATATAATATTAGCTGCCATTTTAAGTTGATTTAATCAAGAAAAAGCCAATGTGGCAACATTTTAGAGAAGATCAGGTGTATCTTGATGCAATGGTGCTGATCCCAACTTTTTTTGAAAAAAAAAAAAATAGCCAAGTAATGACAATTTGAACATTACATAGCTAAAGAATTGTTGGGAGCTAATTTTGTATTGAAAACAGGAAACTGATTGAATTGAATATTCTTTTCTTATCTGAGTGTAATGGATATAGTGTCCATGTTTTGCATTGCCAAAATATAACAACAGCTTCAAGAGATGGTGTTCCAAGTCATGACTAAGGACTCTGTAGATTGTGAAAAAAGTTGAGTTAGGCTATCCTGTTTTTAAGGAAAATTTTGACAGTGGTTCCAAAATTGTATTGTTGAATCATTGGTGCCTTTACCTATATTTTGATCAGGTGTTAAAAAACTATAATGGCTATGCTTTCTATTCTTTAAGAGCTTTGAAGATTGCATAGATCACATGTGTGTACCATCTAATTATCAACAATCAACATTTTACCTTAATTATGGGTTTTCAGTTTCCTTTTTGTGGTAAATATTTACCAAATCATATTATTGACTTATAAATAAAGTGAATATACCACTCAATGCCTTTTTTATGTTCTTTCCAAATATAATACTCATTTTTGGCAGAAATGAGTTTTACCCCCACCCCTATATATACCAATTCAGGATACATATTTGTACATTAGGGGAGGGGATTTTAGGTAAATATATACCAAATCATATTATTGAGTTAGGAATAAAGTGAATACACCATTCAATGCCTTTTTTTATGCTGATTACAAATATAATAATAATTTCTATTGGAAATGAATTTCAGCCCCCTTTAACCTCACCCCCCAATGTAGAAATATATACCCTGAATTGGTATATATAGGGGGGCTAAAATTCATTTCTGATAGAAATGACAATTATATTTGTAATCAGCATAAAAAAAGGCATCAAATGGTGTATTCACTTTATTCCTAACTCAATAATATGATTTGGTATATATTTACCAAATTTTATTTCTGATGTAAATGTGAGGTAAGTTTAAACTTTACCCTTATCCCCCTAATGTGCAAATATATACCCTGAATTGGTATATAGGGGTGGGGATAAAATTCATTTCCAACAAAAATGAGTATTATCTTTGGAAAGAGCATAAAAAAAGGAATCAAGTGGTATATTCACTTGATTTGTAAGTCAATAATATGATTTGGTAAATATTTACCCTTTTTGTTACTAGCTCTAGTTTAGTTTTGAAAATGCAATTCCTGTTGGGCCATTTCAAGAGGACTTATGCTATATAAAGCTTTTTTCTAAATCTAAGAAAAGATTTTACAAACTTTAAGACCTTATAAATCAGGACTCAAAAAAAGGTATGAGGCTAAAAACACTTTCCTTGTTTCTTCATTTGAGCAGTAGGCTATATCTATTCCTCAATGTCTCATTTTAATAAAACTAAGACTGAGAAGCATTATCAAGGGTCATTGCCAGGTAGGGGGAGGGGGGGGGGTGAAATGGAGGTACATATTTAAAAAATGTCCCAGGGGATTGTTAAGGGTCTCTTGATTCATTCCTGGGTAAAGTTCTACAAAATCATATTATTGAGTTGGGAATAAAGTGAATACACCATTCGATGCCTTTTTTTATGCTGATTAAGAATATAATAAGCATTTCTATCGGAAATGAATTTCAGCCCCCCCCCCCTATATAGCCTATACCTAACCTAACCCTGAATTGGCGGTAAAATTCTACTTTAGCTACTTTTGGATTCTTGGAAAGGAGTTTGGTTAGGAAAATGAAACTTTCAGGCATAGATCTACGGGCTAAAGTATGTCCCAGGAAGGCATTTTGAAGTACCTACCTCCACTCCTTCTCCCTCTAGAGGGTCCTGAACTTTGATAACCTTTAAAAATATGTGTGTTATAAAAGTGAAACCTTGTAAAATAGATCTTCTGATTAAAATGCAGTCCAACAAAATTGTTTTCAGCCTCACAACTTTGCTCAATCCTGATTTACAGAGTTTTTAAAGATATGCAAATACATTTCCTAAATTTTGAAAATTAACATTGATATGGCTTAAAATACTACTCAAATAACAGAAATTGCATTTTCAGAACTAAAGCCAGAGAAAAAGAATATTATAACTGAAAATTAAGGTAAAATGTTGTTTTGTCAAAATTTCAATAGGTATAGACCTGTCATGTAGGCAAATTTCAGGATCCTCTAGAGGGAGAAGGAGAGGAGATAATTACTTCAAAATACCTTCCCAGGACATATTTTAGCCTGTAAACCCATCCCTGAAAGTTTCATTTCCCTAGCCTCACCCCTTTCAAAGATAGGTAAAAGTAACTAAAGTAGAATTTTACCAAAAAAGGCATTGAATGGTGTATTCACTTTTGTCCTAACTCAATAATATGATTTGGTAGAACTTTACCCATTCCTGTATTTCATTCAACTTTTTATTTGTGAAATTATTTATGTAGGTCTTTTATGGTCCTCTGCTCCTAATTCAGACTTTCTTCAATCGATAATTAACTTTCAGTGTGAGTAAAGGGTACACAGGGGACTTTGAGAAAGACAACCAAGTTACGATGAAAGTCGATTTTTGGGTTAATTATAGGAAGGTGGTCTATAGGAAGGAACTATAGGACGGTGGTCTGAAAAAAAATTATCAGACCACCTTCCTATAGTAGCGCCTCTTAAACCAGATTTAACACATACACCAATGAACCAATATACGCCCATGCTGAAGTGGTTTCTGCTAAAGTAAAACAGAAATAAAAAATCTTTCTGTTCTAATTAAATGGCCCTTGTATTGCAGGAGTATTCTTAAAGAATTGGGAGAGAAGTCAAACGTTGGAGCAAACAATGGGGGGAGCAAACGACGGAGCAGTCCCTCAAGGTATACTAAGTTAATAAACAAATAGGTAGTATAAAACCTGTTTTATGCCTAAATCATTGCTAATAAGGCAAGTTTCTTCAAAAAGCATTTTATGACTAGAGTTATCATATATGTGACTGCTTAAAGCCGAATCAAAGGAAATATTTGTACTATTAGGATATAAAGCTTTAGTTATGTCATCTTTGTGTTGTTGCAGGCATTTTTCTAAATTTTGATGGGTTCTACCAACATAAAAATGGTCAGTCACATGGTATTTGATAAACTCCTCTCTGGCGAGTAACTGGGGTTGTATCTTTACCAGAATTTAAGAAATTCATGATTTTAAAATTATTTGTAAATATGACATAAAAATCATTTTGTGTGCAAACTCTTTTAAACTTGTAGTGACTTTTGGAATATATCGAAGGTAAATTATATTTGAGGGCTTGACGGGAACTTCACACTGCAAAAGACCCTTAACTTTACGGGAGTGTCTTACCAATCTTCGGCTAATTGTATTGTTAATAAAGACAATAGGATAACCGTTTCCAAAACGTATGTCTCTAATAAAATTTTGTTCTCTAATAAAAACTAGAGTAAAGAGCAGGGTGTTGAGGAAGGAGAAGCCCTGTCCCCTCCTAAAAAAAGGACACCCTTTTAGTTGTGCTTTCCCCTTTTCCAATTATCAGAGAAATTTTCTCAGGTCGTCGTTTTTGATGGGTAATACTAAACTTAATGAATCGAATATATCTGGAATCACCATAATAAATCAATTCTTTGATATATCGACGGGTATTAAGATTCTATTTCTTGAATTTTGGTTACTACTGAGCTGCATCGCTCCTTAATTACTGTTTGTTGCTTACTGTTTTATCTGCACTATGACCCTTCACTAAGAATAAATCTAGAAACGAGCATTGTGCAACAGCGAAGAAACACGCGGTTAGTCTGCGTAGGCTATACTTGACTACTGCCTTGACTTTACTTGTTTAATAATCTGTCTATGCTTAGCAACTAGTTCCCAGACAGGGCCAGCAGATTTGAACCGAAATGTGTCCACATTGCTGTAAATTCATTTCAGTTCATGGTTGCGCAGCACCCACTCTGTCAGTCCAAAACTCTTTGCTAACCTGACAATTTTTAAGCTACCCTAAATTTCGCAAAGAATTTGCTCAAAACAAATTTAACGACAGCAAAAATAAATGCGAAATAGGTGATAATGAGATTTATCTCTCCCTCCTAATGTTTTTTTTTTCTTTTTGTCTACGATTGCTTTAAGAACGGCTGCTCAAGTACAGGGCTATTGGAATGGGATAAAAAGTGTGTTTTCCGAATATTTCAAGAATGAAAGAGCTTAGAAATGGGCAGTTGCTTGAAACAATAGAGTTTTTGGTAAACCTAACATCAGTAGATTCCTTATACTATACTCTTTCCGAATATCATGGCAACTTCTTCTACAATGTCCCCCCCCCTCTTAATGAAACCAGATATAGCCCTAAGAATATATATAAAAAAATTAAAACAATGCAACTCTTACTTTATAATGAGCAGTCATGGGCACACTTAAGTAATGGACAGTTGCTTGAACCAAAAAAAATATGGTAAAATTAACACCAGTAGATACCTTATACTATACTCTTTCCAAAGATCATGGTCACTTCTCTGACAATGTCATGGGAGGTAAAGCCTAACTAACAAGACGCTATAGAAGAACCAGAAAATACTATGAAATGCAAATTAAAAAGCACAGCAGGGCCATTTGACTATGGTGTGCCTTATGACTCCCCCTCATCCCTTTTGTAGAAAAAAAAAACACTAAGATTAAAAACGTTCATATCAAAAATGTATTTTTTTTATTCTCACCTATACCCCATCCCCTCCTTATATTGCCGTTTGAATGACATATTTTCTGCACATACCTGATTGTCATCAAACCAGCAGAATAAGACCTCTGGGTGGGATACTTCAGTTGTAGACAATACAGGATACTCAACATAAACCAAACTTGGAGGATCCAATCTGGAGGAACATCCGCCTCTTTCTTCATCATCACTCCCTCTTGCTGTCTGAGCCTCAACGAGGCTGACCTTAGCATCCTAATTACAAAGGCCAGTTTAAATATTAAAATACATCGTTTTACTGTTTCAAACAGACAACTTAAACACCAATGCCTACATATTGTGATGTAATAATGTTACATAGAAAATGATTCAACACAAAGTTCCATCCCTTTTCTAGCTCTGATTCAATGACTCACATTGAAGCTTTGCATGGACACTATGACAATCCTGAAAATTACAACCTTGTCTGGTTTAAATGCTTGCTTGAACAACTGAGTTTGTAAAAAGATTTGTAAATTTCCTGCCACTAGTGTATTAGTGTGTCACTAAATGTGACAGTATATTCACTACTTGAAAAACTAGATTCGAATAGAGGGTTGAATTCTTTCAACCAGAAATTTTCAGGAAATCATAAGTGTTGTTTAACAAAATACCATTGGTAAAAAACCAAACCCTAGTAGCATTACCGTATGTTTTTTATTGCGTATTTATAATAAATTGGCATTTATATTATTAACTTGAAACTTAAGATTTAAATAAAAGACTAGCAACACAAAGCTCTATAATTAATTTCTTTTTGACCTGTTAAATTCAATTGCTTAGTAATTTCATCCAAGTATTTCTTGCATTGTCTTTGCAATTTTTTGACAAAAATCAATTCTTTTAGGAATTTCTATTTGAGTCTAATTGAAGTCCACGGGAAAATTAGTTTTAACTGGCAACCTCTTTCTCTAGATAATGCAATGGAATAGTATATATGATCTACTATTCTTTAATAGTAAGATAAAACGTCTATTTTGACGCAGGCTTAAATATTAGGATTATTGTTTAAAGATTAACAACAGAACAAAAAATCAAAGATAAGTTACTATTTCATACACAATAGTTCTCAACCGATTGAGACTGTCAACCACCTTTGAGTACAAAACAATTTGGCCGTTCAATCCTAGAACAATGCATATACATTTTCAAGGATATACAGGCTTTTAAATACAATGTTTCTAAGATGTGGTATAGGAAGTTTCATGCAGATACAATGTTCTACACCCTAAAAAATGATAAGAAACTTCAACCTCCTTATTTTCATTAAATACTAGTTCATTCAAAAGCCTCAACCATTTCAACAAGATCTGAATTTGTCATACTCGGGTATTTCCAGACAAAACCACTTTCTTTCTACTTGGGAGCATTATAGAAACCAGCTTTGTAACAATATTATGTTTCTTCCCTAAGCTAATTTGTCATGGACTGATTTTTATTGGTCATGTTTTCATTTGACTTGTGATTGGTCTTTCAGACCCACCAGATTGAAAATCCTCTAGGGTGATACCACTATATCTATAAATTACATTCTTGCAGTCTTTCCAGATATGGACTGAACACACAAAAGCCATAGTTAGGACATAGCTCTTACTTCTAAACTGAATTGTGCCAAAATTCGCAAAACCCTAATAAAAGAGAACTTGACCTCAGGTTTCAAATTGGGTCCTGATGTCAGAATGGCAAAACTAGAACACTAATGTTTAAAATCACCAATGTTTGTAAGTATCCGATGGATCCTTCAGGTAAATGTCTTATTCAGAAGGAATTAGGGACCCTCTAATCCAACACTTATTGGATCAATTAAGATCTTCCAGAAAAAAACATCAAACTCTTACTTCCACTCATGTGTGAATGATATTCAACTACCAATTCTGGTAATGGCAAGGGTGACAAAAATTTAGGGACTACCCCTTCCAAGAAAATCAAAATATTTATGAATCCCAAAAGTCAGAACTACAACACCTAATTTTACCTGCAACCAAAGTTGGCACAGATTTGATTACTCCCCTGCCAGATAAACATGATTAAAAAGTTGGTTCTCCCTTTTCCTTTCCCTGTAAATTGAGATTGAACAAGGGCCCAAAGACTGCTAGTACATTAGTCTTTACTCAACTAACTTTCATGAAGTTCCAACAATTCTTTCTGGTAAATGTCCTGATGAGAATAATTTTGCTATGTGTTCCGCATGTAAGTGGAACTCTCCAAAAAAGTACAGCTTGGCCACTTGTTCCAACTCAAAATAAGCTAATTTTGTGCATTAATAAAATACATATTAATGAGAAAGTAGCAATAGTCCCGAGAAGCCTACTCTCACCATGGTTCGGTTGAGATCCAATACTTCTTTCTCCTAGATGTCCTGATGATGAGTAATAAGACCCATCTCCTTTCTCTCCCTAAAAAAACTTGCATCATATCCAGTCAAACAAAAACAAGACAAATGTGGAGTTAATATCAAGCTAAGCACGAGTGTCAATTTACTAAAGCAGATAAAATACCACAGATAATTGAAAAGGGAAAAGCATAGAAACTTACTGGAAAACTTTGTGCTATGGCAAGTTCCATACAGTCCAATCTACCACCATGACCTACCGATTACAAAAGCCATTAGTAAACAAATATAAGACAGAAAATTTACTATCTAGATTCTATAACACTATTCCTACCTATATACTATTGCTGCATATGGCTGTTTATAGCATATGGCTGTTTATATCTGTTTATAACAAAAACAGATACAAGCTTAACTTTGCTTTGGTGATGACAGGCTGTAATTTACCTTCAACATTTGTTTGCATTACCACTTACCCATGTTTTTTTTCGATTAGCACGAATGGGCTATTTTTGTACTAATTTTCTTCCATTGGATGACATCTTTCACCAAGAAGGCTGATAAAAGGCAGGGCTCTTGTTACTACAATTGGTGGAAGTCTAGGAGCAATCCAGTACAAAATGAAACATGTTAAAAAAACAATTCTAACTTAATAATATGCAGAATAATCCTAGTTAACATATTTTGCAGGGGGAGAACCTTTATCTTCACTTCTTTCTTTGTATTTCCTGTTTTTTTACCACATTTTTAAATATTTGTGTCTATTCTTTAAGTTTTGAAAATCCTTTATAAACAAACAGCCAAGTGCCATCTAACTAATCTAACCTAACCTTACTTATCTTAAATTATCAGTATTTGTCTATTAATATGTTTTTGGTAGGTGGCATTGATGGTGTGTGACTATGAATTTACATTATTTGAAAACAGTAAATCCACTTGAATTACCTTACCTTAACCCATTTGAGAGCTTTAAGGTCCTCTGGACCTGTAGTGCTCTTGAGTTGATGACTCCCATTTGAACCTCCACTGCGTTTTCTCCCACTCTTTGTCAAGTTAATGTTTGAAAGACTGGATGGAAGGAGCACTGACAGTAGAGTTCTTCAATTCATTCTACTGGTTAATTGCTCCTCTTGAAAATACATTTGACAGATTCTTGATCTGGAGCCTAATTTTGGTAGCTTCTTTGAATGTCCTCTTGTAAGATGATGGCTGGTACTGTGGTTGCCCTTGAAGATGGTGGAGATTACAAGTCAGCATCATATCACTACACAAGCATCTGTAGACAAGGGTAGGTAGCTTGAGCTGCTCCTCATATGAAGCTGATTTTAGGCTTTTCTTGCACTTTGTTGCTCGCCTCTGAACATTTTCAATGAGCCTAACATCTTGCTGGTAAGAAGGACCAGCCAGGCACATGCCAAAATAAAGATGGGGTCGAACAAAAGCCCTAAAAAGTTTTATGAATATTGTTGCCTCTTGGCTACTGATGGTCCTTTTTAATAGGCCAAGCATGGAGTTTTCTTGGGAGACAACATGTTGGATGTGGCTGTGGAACCTCAACCCCTCATCAATGATCACACCAAGGTCCCTTTTTTCTTCTCTTTTCACTAGATGGTCCCTTATATTAGTGATTGGATTTAAAATTGAATAGGTATCGATTGGGTTGTTAGGTCCAAGGTGCAAAGTACAACATTTGCTTGTATTGAATTGGAGAAGCCAGCCTTGAGTCCAATTCTGTAGCCTGTCTAGATCTTGTTGGATTTTATATGGGTTAGCAATGCCAAAAAGTTTGGCATCATCAGCAAACAAATGCATATTGTTATCCACATGATTTATTATCCATATTGTTATCCAAGTGTTGGGCCTAATACAGTTCCCTGCAGTACCCCATTCCCTACTATGATCTCATCAGAGTAGATTGGCTGGCCACCTGTCTCAAACAAAGAGACTTTCTGCTTGCAATTACTGAGGAATTCATGTTTATTTTTCAGAATTTTGTCAAAACTCTCCCTGCAAAACATGTCTACTATTATGTCAAAACATGTAGATTATTCTGCATATTATGAAGTAAGAATTGGGTACTGTTCTAAAATCTGTACAGTACACAAGGGGTCCACTCAACAAAAGCAAAGATCTGACACTATCTAATGCTGTATAAACAAGTATTCAGGGGTTTCCCATTCTGGGAACTATAATTGAACTTTAGTTTTTATTTTGTTTTATTTCATTAGTATTAACCAAACTTCACTTCAAGCATGTTGTATAGATATTAGAACAGGACCAAGAACTATTTTCTAATTAACATGTTTTTATGTTCTATTTTTTTATGTTGCAATAATATGTTCTGATGTTTTAATTTATTCTGATTAATATGTTGATTTACACCCTGCAATTGCATTGTGTTATGCTGTAGTAAAATGGGAGTATACCCAATGGATAATATCAAAAATTTTCTATTCTACAAAATGTAAAAATACTATCCAACCATACTTAACAATTGCCAAATTTATCCACCTAGTAGCTAGCCTATAGCCTAGGCCTAAGTGGTGGATCCAGGGGAGGGGCAAGATGGTGCGCCCCCCCCCCCTAGTGTAGTCTTAAGTAGTATAATTTACAGTAAATATCTACCAAATCATATTATTGACTTACACATAAGGTGAATATACCACTCAATGCCTTTTTTTATGCTGATTACAAATATAGGCCTAATCATTTCTATCAGAAATGAATTTCAGCCCCCCCTATATATGCCAATTTAGGGTATATATTTCTATATTAGGGGGGGGGGCAAATTTTGTTTGTGTTGTAAATAGGTGGTAAGTTTAAACTTTACCCCCACCCCCCTAATGTATAAATATATACCCTGAATTGGCATACATTGGGGGGGGGGGCTGAAATTCATTTCCAATAGAAATGATTATTATGTTCATGATCAGCATAAAACAGGCATCAAGTGGTATATTCACTTTATGCATAAGTCATTAATATGATGGTCAATATATACCAAATCATATTATTGAGTTTCAAATAAAGTGAATACACCATTTGATGCCTTTTTTTATGCTTATTACAAATATAATAAGCATTTCTATCGGAAATTAATTTCAGCCCCCCCCCCCTATATATGCCAATTCAGGGTTAGGTTAGGTATAGCCTATCAAATAGTGTATTCACTTTAGTCCTAACTCAATAATATGATTTGGTATATGATTTGGTATATATATTGACCAATATGATTTGGTAGAGAGGCTATTTAACTAATTTACTTATAACCTCAAGTTTGCATTAATTAAACTTGCTGTTAATGCAGGTTTATCAGATCAACCTAGCCTATCTTGCCCCCCCCTAATTTTTTCACATAAACCTATTTTGTCCCCCCCCCCTAAAACAAATCCTGGATCCGCCCCTGCATAGGCAAGCCTAGACAAAAGGATAAATTTCCTGGATAAATCCTGCTATCCATATTATTGACTTATTAATAAAGTAAACATAGGTAAACGTTTTGTCAGAAATGAATTTTACCTTCACCCCTATATATACCAATTTGGGGTATATATTGGCCTATTAGAGGGTGAGGGAAAGTTTAAACTTACCTCTCATTTAAATAAGAAATAAAATTTACCCCCACCCCCCTAATATGAAAATATTGGTAAATTTTATTTCTGACCCAAATAAGTGGTAAGTTTAGGTATTTGTTTAGAATTTTGTCATCTCATAAGGAGACATGTTAAGAAAACAATTCTTACTTTAAAATATGTATAATGATCCTAGTTCTTATGTTATCCAACAGGAGAACCTTTATCATCAAGTCTTTCCTCTAAAAATCCTTCTTTTTCTGGCTTAAAAGAAAATGTTTCCAAAACCCATGCTGCAGAGATTCAATGCCTAAGTCTTTTTAAATTGCCTCTATAAACTGCCGCCAAATAAGTTGTTTTATAGATAGTGTTCATGCCGGTCTTTTTAATAGTTTTTTTTTATTGAGCAGTGGCAAAGGGCAAAAATCAAAATGTGAACACTAAAGACTGGCATGAACCCTATCTATAAAACAACTTATTTGGCATCAATTTATAGCAGAAATTTCAAAAGACTTAAGCATTGAATTTCAATGGGGTGGTTTTAGGAAACTTTTTCTTTTAAGCTGGAAAAAGAAGAATTTTTAGAGGAAAGACTTGATGATAAAGGTTCTCCTTTTGGATAACATAAGAACTAGGATCATTATACATATTTTAAAGTAAGAATTGTTTTCTTAACATGTCTCCTTATGAGATGACAAAATTCTAAACAAATACCTAAGTTTAAACTTTACCCTGCCTGCCATTCCTAATTTGCAAATATGTACCCCAAATTGGTATAAATAGGGGTGGGTGTAAAATTTATTTCTAATAAAAATGATTATTATATTTGTAAGGAGCATAAAAAAGGCATCAAGTAGTATGTTCACTTTATTTGTAAGGCAATAATATGAACTGCTGAAAATTTACCCTTTTTGAAATAGAAACCACATTTTTAATTTATGCTGACAAATTATTGCTGAAAATCTGACCAAGTAGGCAGGGTTCTTGTTATTACCTTCACATTGCATCATGCTGTAGCAAGGCTATACTCTAGATTTTTTTTTTTTGGGGGGGGGGGGAGTTTACACAAAAAACCCTCACTAAATGCATACAAAATTTGTTTATCCATTATTGTTACATTTCTACAAGTCAGAAAATCATTTTGGGGGGAGGGGGTTTAAACCCTACCCTCTGAGCTTGTGCTGTAGTAAAAGGGGAGGTCCAAAAACTATTGCTATTTTCCCAGAATGTCAAAGAAAACAGGTCTTTCTCAAAAGAGGTCTTTTACCTAGCCTAAATTGTATAGCCTATGCACTGAATGTTTCATTGTCCTGATGAACATATTGAAATTCAATTCATATAAACAATTCAGACTAGACTTCAGGCTATACTTGACCATTTGGGAGAGTTAAGACTGGTTCTCACTGCCCAGATTTTCTGGGCGATTTTTTCTGTCAGAAAAAAATCTGGGATCGCATGTTCACACCGGAATTCAGTTCTCACTGTCAGATAATTTTCTGGACAGATTTTTTAATTAAGAGAAAAAGTTGTTTATCAGGGGACTAATCTACACCTTCATGTATCTCCAGATTTTCTCTAATATTCTTGTGAAGTCAGCTTCTTCAGTTTTTTACCTTGATCTTGGTTGGTGGTTGTCGTTTTCTGAGTGATCTTTAAATATCTGCGTTCTTCAGCTATCAACCATGCTTTGAACTACTTTAAGGCAAATCTGACCAGATTTTTTCTGCCAGAAAATATCAAACTCGATCTGATCGAAAATCTGGTCAGAAAACAGTAAAATCTGGGAAAAAATCTGGCCAGAATTCTGGAGACGAAAATCTGACTAGATTTCGGTCAGTGAAACAGCAATCTGGGCAGTGAGACTTAGCTTTAGAAGTAAAGCTCATTTGCAGTAGGCTAGCCTGTAAATGAATGATAGATTATATTTAGATTCAAGTTGGAATTCTGACAGTATTTCTTAACAGTAATGGTTTTAAGCCCAACAAACTAGGGGGGGAGGGGGGGGGGGGGTAGTTATACAAAAAAAATCAAGCACCTTAATTGGGGTGAAAAAATATAAAATAAAAGGAATTTAATGTTAGATGTCAGATAAACTGGAGGAGGAGCTGTCCCCCCTACCCAGACTTAAAACCACTACTGTTTCAAAGTTATCCCAATGTTCAGTTAATTAGAAAATCTACTGGTATAAAACCCCCTGTACTTAAACAGTGTCTAGACTACCTTAAATTGCAGCTAGGAGCAATCTAAGGTTATTTATCCAAGACTAATCTTGGATAAATAGCCTATCTTATATTTTATGCCCTTTGTGAATATAATAGTTGCTTCTATTGCAAATATATACCCTGAATTGTAACCACACAAAGAAGTTATCAACACTAGTTAAGTTATTGAAAAGTGGTTAAAAACATATAGCTGGTTTATAAACAAGCTATTCAAGAGTTACATTCCAAAAATATTTATTTATAACAATTCAAACCTCATTTATTAGGCAACTCAGATATAAAATGTTTTACTACCGTTTCAAGTTTTTCAAATGCTGTAGACAAGAATAGCACTGAATTTTGCAATTTCAAACTTAGCTGATGAAAATTCATTGTATATTCCAATTCAGGCTATATATTTGTACATTAGAGGGGTGGGTATAATAGACATCTCACAGTGGTTTAACTGTGGAAGTGGTCATTAACTGTCTTACTAAGTCTATGTTACCTTTTGGTCTTTGCCTACTGGTTTGCTGCTTCTGGAAAAATCTTAAAAAAAGTAGTAAGTACCTACTTAAAAAAAAAACTTAAAAAAAGTAGTAAGTAGTAGTAAGTATATTTCCTCCTTATTTCAGCTTTTCCGACAATGTATCCTCACCTCTGATTGCTTCAGATAGCAATAAAGGTGATACTTAGGCTAGTTGACTAAGATAAAGTATCAGCCTCCACCCCTGATGACCTTTTACAAGTTTTGTGTTATATTGATCATTTTTTAAATTTACAAAAAAAAACTTGACAATGCTTAGAATCATGTGGAAACAATAGGAATTGCATTTTCATAATTAAAGCCAATGAAAAAGAGACTGATTTTCTCTGGTAGCACAGAAATCAGACAGAATTAATTTAACAATACTCATCTAGTAGTTTAGCACACTCTAAAATGCAGTTAATTGTTATGTACTGAACCATCAAGGTAAGTTTAAATAAATGTTCTTTAGTGTCTTTTAAAATCCAAGTTAGTAATTGTATTATGAAATCGAATTTTCTGTATTATGAGAATTCAGCAATAAGCTTGCTTCACTAGAACCAAGCCTGTTTTTGGGATGTTTGTGCAATTTTTTTGTGTTATGTTTATTTCTGGGAAAAATTATGGAATGCAATCTGTGGACTGATCTATAAAAATGCAGTTGCACTGGCGAATTGGCATTGATAATTTTTGAATGCAATAGATTTTTTTGAATTTCAATGCAATCAGGTGGTATAATAAAAAGTGACAAAAACCAACAACTTCTATTTTTCATGGTCTGTATGCATATTTGTGCAGGATTTGGGGAGAACCTTGTATAACTGCTGGGAAAAATTTACAGTAGGTTCTATAAATTATTCCAAACATAGGAGCATATTTGTAGTCCAGTGCAAAGATTGTGTGCAACTATTTTTTTTAAGAAAACCAATGTAATAAAAAAATAATAGATGAATTTTGATGTTTAATAATAGATGAATAATAGATGTTTTTTTATATGCTATGTTCAAAATAACTACTTTCAAATAGAATAAATTGTGTTTATTTTACAACTATCTTTTTAATGAAAGTTCAAAACTATTGTGGTTTCAAAGTACCAAGGATGCAAAAAATAAAATCTGATTCTTTAAATTAGTTAGGGGGAAACTTACACATCCATATATATTTAAAAAAATTTTATGAAAAACCTAGAACTAAATTTTTGATGAAAAATAATTCCATGTGTATGCAGGTAGTTTTGTGTTTGACAGACACTGAGTTTGAAAATAAGAAACATTTGTGAGAAGCAAGAAGAAAATGAGTGAAAGGAGTGTATTATAATGGAGCTCTAGAAGTGTAGCTTTTCTGATTTCTTTAGCTAAAGACAAAATTCTGCTATAAATCCTAAACTATGAAGCAACATTTTTCAAGATTAAAGCTTTTTCAAGCAATTAAAGCAATTTTTCAAGAAAATATTCCGCACTTGAAAGGGGCTGCCCCCATTTCAATGCCTTGCTCTTTATGCGAAAGTTTTTTTTATTGTTTTGAAAAATAAAGTTCTGAGATGGAGTCAAACTTTAGCATAAAGAGTTAGGCATTGAGGAGGGGACAGCCCCTTTCATGTACATAATTATTTCTGTTTGTTTTAAGTTTTAATGATGCTCCTCACTTACAGTTAAAAAAAACTTGTTTTTTTTTAAATTTAATTTCTGAACGTTTTTGAATTAGTGCAGGTTTTGATTTAGGCTCACTGTACATGAATAATTAAAACGAAATTTGCATATTAATTTACTTTTTTGGGTAAATGGCTTCCTTGAAAGTTGTTTAATTTTATTTACCAACGTTTTTTATTAAAAAAAAAAATCTCAGCTGCTTAGTGAACCTTCCATTTTTTCCCCAAGAGCTTGCTGAATTTTAACTGCACAAATTTCAATGCAGAGAAGAAAGCCCCAAGGCTGTATACAGGGGGGGGGGGGGTTTGACCCCCCCCCCCAAAAAAAATATTTGTCTGACTCGTAAAAACGTAATGTTATTTGTAATCTATTATTGACATTTACATGCTTTTTTATAATTTCCTCATGACAACACCATTATAAAACACCTTATGGCATTAAAGTTCTACCGCTAAAATCTCCATGATTGAAAATCCTAACACTTGGGTTTAAATTCCCCTTCTGAATGCTTCCCTACCCAGCTGCCTTTGTAAATGCAAAAATAAAGCTTTGAAAAAAACTACCAAGTGAAAAAATTCATCTGAATACAAAGCTGATGCATTAATGATTGGAGCTAATTATTTTCATTTCACCATGGAAATTAGTAACTAAACAAACTCTTGTAAATTACTAAAAAGTGTTTGATACCCGAATGTGTCTTCTTTTTCATTTTCTTTTCCCCAGCATTAGCCAGTCACTGGAACATTGTAGGGGCGCTAAATTGGATAACAATGAGGTCTCGGAATTAGCATTTTATTTCCCCCACCTCATAAGGTGTGGATTAACTACTGACTGGTTTTACGTTAGCATACTTCATCTGAAATTTCCAAATAAAAAGTTGCTCACTATTCAAACCTGCTTACAAGCATAATAATTGCTACCATCATAATAATCTTTTATAAAAAAAATTTTCTGTGGAAATTTCTGAGGCTGTAAAGCTTTGGTTTCTTCCCAATACCTTTCAAATGTTCTTCAAATTATTTCTGACTTTTGTGTATTCCTAGACTGGAGACTACATCCTATGAAAATAAATGTTTAAATTTACCTCTCATTTGCATCAGAAATCAATTTTAATGAATTTGGAAAGAGCATAAAAAATGCATTGAGTGGTATGTTTACTTTATTTGTATGTCAATAATATGAACTGCAAAAAATTTACCTATCTTCCTTTGTGGATAATTTCTTATTTTCTTAAAAGATTTTTCAGATAGGCTAGGCATAGGTTAGGCAATGTGTTTACCAAATCAGCTGAAGTAGCCCAATAAGTGCTTTGATTGATATCAGAGAAACCATTGTTCAAGAAGGCTAGCTCCCCCTTCCCTCCAAAAAAAAGGTTAGCCTACAGTCCAGCCATGACTTGTAATAACCAGGCCTTACCTATAGGCTACCTTGTTCAGAAATAAAAGTATATACTAATTATAATATAACTCACCAAACCAACCAGGCCCTTTAGTGTGAACTTGTGTTTGTACAATAAATAGGCTAGGCTAGTGTCTCTACTAACACACTTCTTGATTATTTTGTAACTGTTACTCTTTTGCAGGGTTGCCACCAGACCAAAAAATTTCGTACCGTCCAAACTCTTAAAACGTAACTTTTTCGTAACTTTTGATAGGAAAGTCTCTTTTAAAGGCGGGGTGCACTAACTTTGTTATCAAAGGCGGTACTTAAGGGGGGGGTCAATTTCTGCCTGTATAATTTTAAAAATATACTTTCCCTAAATATAATTAAAAATCCCCCCTCAAAAAAAATAAGCTGAGACATAGAAAAATTTTTATACAATACACGGGAATGTAAATGTAAATGACTATTTCGATCCTCACGTCCCGGGCCGTCCTCAGACCAACACACAAATGCCAAACACTATAACAGAAACTCACATTGAAATTCAATTATGCGTTCTACTCTTTTTTTTAAAAAATTCCCTATTTTTTACTTTTTGTTTTTTATGGAAAGGCAGTGTGGTCTTCGTCGCTAATTAATCCCCCCTCCAACTTTTAAAAGATGTCTTTTATGTATCTTAGCTAAAAAATTTGAAAACCATCCTTCTTCTTTCTAAATATTAATAAATTGGACACGTTTTTACTTAAGCATCAGAAACAGCTATGAAATAAAAAAATGAGTCGATTCGGGTGCAATTCGGCCTTTTTATCTAGCAAGTTTGAATGACACTTTGTTTTTACGCAATAAAAATTAAAATAAACCATTAAATTGATCTTATTTCACCAAAAAAAAAATCCTCGAGAATCTGGAGAAATGAAAAATCCTGCGTAGGCTATATTCGGCTACAAATTGTGTCATTAAATTTTTTGAATAAAATTTACATAAATAAAATTGAGTCTATGTACTGACCACTTTGCTATAGTTTGCTCCCTAAATGAACCTGCTGAAACTTTATCTCACACTTCCAAATATATCAACACTAAAGCAAATTGGTCTATGTTCCAAAATAAGCTAAATGATGAAATTACAAGTTTCACCCAAATTTCATGCATTTCTAACACAACAGTAGACACACATGCTGAAGCTTTGACATCTTTACTAATAAATACAGCTAATCATGCTATCCACAGGACAACACCTAAGAAAGCATTCCCTAAAAAAATTCCTAAAGCATTGTGGACAAATGAGTGCCTAAATAAATGGAAAATAAAAAAGGCAACTGGGACAGATTTCATAAAAAAAACCATCACCTACGACATATTTAAAAAAATTACAAGCAGAACCTAATCTAAAAAGGACTATAATAGATAATAAATATAAATACTGGAATAATTTTGCAAATAATCTATCCAAAGAAACACATGAGCCAATTAAACATAAAGTCATAAGCCACATCTTTGGGAAAAAGACTTCCCTCAACCCACTCCTGTATGAGCTTATACATAATAATACCCATAATGACAATGATAATGAAAAAGCTAACCTATTTGCAACTCTTTTTGTTAATAAGCTAACATCAGATAATCAAAGCAAACTGTCCCCAATTCTTATGAACCCAAGCTACTAACCAAGCCCAGGATCCGAGTACATAACTAATCCATTTTCAATCCAGGAATTTAATTATGCAATACATCATATTAGGACCAAAAGTCGCGGCAGCCATGACAATATACACCTTACATGGATAAAGAATCACACCTTCATACAAACAAGAACTGCTAAATTGTTATCATCACGCTACGGAATATTCTAGGTTCCCCAATATATGGAAATGTTCATCCCTCCTACCAATCCTAAAGAAAAATAAACTCAAAGAAAACCCAGAGTCTTATAGGCCCAAAATAATTATTCCTATGATGGTGAAAATAATAGAGAAAAGGATCTATCACAGACTCCTCTGGTTTGGTGAAAAAAATAATATGGTCCCTCACACTCAAACTGGATTCATGAAACACTACTCCTCAACAGATGCTTTTATTTTGCTAACTAATGCAATAAATGAATCTTTCTCAAAAATAATGTCCTAGTTGCAGCTTTCCTAGATTTTGTAGGGGCATATGACAATGTGAACCACCAAATCCTTTTAAACAAACTTGCAAACCTTGGAGTACCCCCTAAGCTAGTATCTTTTATTAAATCCTTCATATAAGTGCGAAGTTTCATTGTTTGTGTTGGTTCAGCCTCTTCACCCCAAAAGACAATAACCAAAGGCCTACCTCAGAGAGCAGTCTTCAGTTGCCCCCTATTTGCCCTATATCTCTGGGACATGAATATACCCCACACGAATTTACAATATGCTGATGATCTGGTGCTATGGTCATCTGGCAACATCTTTCAGATAGCACAGTCAAATCTGCAAAAGTCACTTTTCCAGTTTGAAAAATTCTCTCAACATTCAGATTTACCCATTGCAACCACCAAGTCAAAAATAATCCAATTTCACCAGAAGCGAAACCATGTTAATGCAAAACTAACTCTAAATAAAACAACTATTCCAGAAGATAATCATATTAATTACCTAGGTCTAATGCTTGACCAAAAACTTAAATTTCCACCTCCACATTTCAAACACAATAAAAAAATGCTATAGAAAAACAAATATACTAAAAAGACTTCTTTCCACACCCTGGGGATGTAAGGAGAAAACCTTACTCCAGTTTTATAAGTCATATATACGACCCCAGATTGACGATGGGCTCATCGTCTATGGTGCATGTGCAAAGACCCAGATACAAAAAATTGAAACAACACAAAATGATATAATATGCCTCATATTTGGTCTTAGGAAACCCACAAGCACCAAGTTTCTGCTTATGGAGAGTGGATTAACAACAATAAGGGAGAGACGTAGCTTTCTCTTGACAAAACATCTTACAAAAATTAATCAAATAGCTCACATACACTACATAATTGGTTAAGAAATCCACCCATGTATAGAGGCATTGCAGATGAGTATGCCAATATTCAGAAGAAGTTTCCCATACCAGCAAAGTCTATTGCACCCACTTTCCCCCAATCCCCCCTATGGAATTGGTCAAGTCCCATAATAAATAATGACTTCTCAAAGAGGAATAAAGATTTAACCCCCTGTGCTTTTGTCCAAAAAAAATTTGCAAAACTTCATACAATTACCTATAAAAATCATTTCCAAATATTTGTTGATGGGCCAAAAATGAATGAGAAGGTTGCAAGTGGTGTTTTCCTTCCTCACCTGAAAATTGCAATGGGCGACAGTTTATATAATAATTTATCTATAATGTCTGCTGAGTTAAATGCCATAATCATGGCATTAGAACACCTTAAGGAAAATCAACCTTTTATTGCAAATTCAAATAATATTATCATATATTCCGACTCTCTATCAAGCCTTGAGTTGCTGGTCTCAGCTCTTTAATATAAGTTGGACATTGATACTTATTATTGTCTCAATACTATAGATAATCTTGCTTCAAGTGGCATAACAACTTATTTTCAGTACATTCCTAGCCGCTCGGGCATAAGTCGTAATCATCAGGTTGATGAAATAGCAAAGAATGCTATAAATAATGACCAGCCAAGTGGGAGACCAATCCCAATTAAAGATATTTATCAATGGAGCCAATCAGATATTAATTTTAATAAGATTAATCCTACCCTTTCCCCCTTTCCCAATAGAAAGTATCTTTCTAAAATTTATCATAAAATTCGTTCTGGAACAAATGGACTAAATTTCCTTGCATTCTCATATAAGTTTTCTAATTCAAGTGGTTCAATTCCCCTGTCCCCTCTTTGCAGGCATTGTAATATGAATAATGAAACAATTGACCATTGCCTATTTGGATGTAATATACTGACGTCTGCAAAACATACCTTGCTTTGTAAACTGTTAAAATGCTTCAAACACCACAAAATCTCACTATCAGCCAAGAGCCAAGCCAACTATACCAGCACACAGAGCACAGAAATTGATATCTATCATCTTATATTTGAAATCCTTAAGTAAAAAGATCTACTGAAAGATATCTGAGAATATCTAATAAATAAGAGACGACCAAGCCAGTAGCTCTGTATCCCACAGAGTGAAGCAAAAAGAAAAGGGCTAAATAGTACTAACTGAATAGCCCGCCTGCTGTGAATAAGAAGAAAAAGAAGAACTTTGCTCAATCCAAATTTATGAGGTTAAATAGAAGAAGAATGAGGTTTCAAAGACCTGCAAATAGACCAGCTAGAAATATAATTGAAACTTTTAACAGAGCTAATTTGATTAGAAATTAAAAGTTATAGTGCTCTTTTTAAGAGTCCAAAGACATTAAGAGTGCAAGTAGCCCTACTCCCAAGCCCATTCAATGTTGAAACATCTACATGGGCGCCCATATGGGGGGGGGGGCAGGGGGGGCTCCAGCCCCCCCCTGGCTGTATGATGCAGCCTTATTTTTATATATTTGTTCTGAGATTTCTATTATATAGCATTAAAAGTGCCAATTAGATGAGGTTTACCCCCCCCCCTGGAATTCAGCTTATGGGCGCTCATGGCATGGGCGCCCATATGGGGGGGGGGGCTCCCACTCCCCCCTGGCTGAACGATGCTGCCTTATTTTTATATTTTTGTTCTGAGATTTCTATTATATAGCATTAAAAGTGCCAATTAGATGAGGTTTGCCCCCCCCCTGGAATTCAGCTTATGGGCGCTCATGAACATCTACTCTAAATTTTGAGACAGCTGTTTTATTCATAAATGTAGAATGCTCTTGTTACTATGTAGGGATATTGAGTAGCATGTAAACATCCCAGAACTGTACATATTGCTCACTATGCTTTAAAACTAGGCTAAATTAAAATGGGTGTATATGTATGACCATTCCATTACATAAGGAGCCATGTTAAGAAAAAAATTCTTACTTCATAATATGCAAAATAATTCTAGTTGACATATTTTGCAGGGGGAAAATCTTTATCATCACTTCTTAAACTGTTGTACTTTTTTTTAACAAAATTGTGAAAAATAAACAGATTTGACTGCATTTATCTGATTTCAAATAATCTATATATGAAAGTTAAACAAAATCACTGTCATCTCCCAAAATGATATTTATAGGCAAATATTGACAAATCCTAGGTTAAGGTTAGATTAGCAAGATTGCCCTTAGATGTTTGTTTAATAAACAATTTTGAAGACTTGGAGAATAGACATAAATATTAAAAAATGTGATTTATAAACAAGGAAAATAGTGAGGTTAAATGTCCTTCCCCTGGAAAATAAGTTAACTAGGATTAATTTGCCTTTTATGAAAGAAGAATTGTTTTCTTAACATGTCTCTTTATGTAATGGAATGGTCGTATATGTACATCTAAAAAGGCACTGTATGCATTTCCATTTTGCCCTGCTGGTTGATTAAATGAGATTCTTCAGAAGTTGATATTCATGAATGTGTCTGATATTTTGAAAAATTGGATAGATTCTAACCAAAATTTGCACACAGCTGTGATATACACATGGAGTATCTGGCAGAAAGTGAAAATCCAGTATTTTCAACTTCACAACTTTGTGAAAAAAAAAAATATTGACATGAATTAAAATTCCATTCAAATACAGGGGATAGCATTTTCAAAACCAAAACAAGAGGATAAAAATTAAAAAGTTGCAAGTCAAGTAGACAAATTTCTAGGACATAAGAGATCAGAAGAAGATTAGCACAGTAGACTAGCTACTTTCATGGTAATACTTTCAGGGTGTTATGGGCCCTGGATTCCCTTTTGAAAGTTTAATGTTCCTAAACTAACCAGTTTCCAAGATAGGCCAAGTTTGGCAAAAAGTAGCTTATCTAAAATTTTTCTGATGCCACCAGGTCCTTCATCTTGGACCACGGGGGGAGGGATAGGGTGCACTGTCTGGAAGAGAGACATCCACCATATGGCTAAGATAGGAGTAAAGTCCATTTCTGATGCAAATGGATGTTATATTTAGATTGAGGATGCAATTCTAGGTATATATTTGCACATTAGAGGGTGGGGGTATATCTTCTCTGAATAGGCCCATTTTTTAGCACTAAGATCTTACATCTTTCTGCAAAGATTATTGTTTTATAACTCATCTTTGTTCTAAGATCTTACAACTCACTGATGTTAACAAAAAGTGTAAAGACCACCACTGTTTTGCCATATAGAACAATGGTGAGAGAACTTCGATGATATACTCATCATTGTTCTCAGACCACTGATCAGAGCAGAATGATGAAAAATGTTTACATTAGATTACAAAATATGTAAGATCTAAGTTCAAGATTTCTTTTTTAAGTTTTTTCTTACAAAAGATGTAAGATTTTAGCACATTGATTAGTGAAAAAACAGCCCTAATATACAAGCCCTAAGAAATTCAAATTTTTCTGACACCCCTAGGTCCTAGCCTATATCTCAGACCATGGGGGGGGATAGGGTGTACTGTCTTAGAAACAACCATGATGATTGGAAACAGATATCCACCATAGGCTATGGCTAATATGGAAGGGACATCCACCACATGGCTTGGGAGTAGTTCATTTGTGATGCAAATGGATGTTATATTTAGATTGAGGATGCAATTCTAGGTATATATTTATACATTAGAGGGGTGGGGTTATATATTCTGTGAATATATAGCCTAGCTATTATAAATTCATGAATTTATTATAAAAAAATATAAAAAAACGGACCGAAGTTACGATAAAGCCCCCCCCCTGCAAAATGTGTTAGCTAGGATTATTCTCTTATGCAATAAGAATTATTTTCTTAATGTTTCCTTTTGTCCAGCCAGACTCCTAGGCATAAAATACTGGTTGGCTAATTTAAAGATTTGAATATATATACACTGTCAAGTTAGCCATCTGGGGGTAGGCTATCCCATATGGAAGTAAAGTTCATTTGTGATGCAAATGAATGTATATTTAGATTGAGGATGCAATTCTAGGTATATATTTGCACATTAGGGGGTGAGGGTATATATTCTATGAATATACACATCCTAAGAAATTCATGAATTTCTGGCTCTCCCCCTGTATAACGTGTTAACTAGGATTATTCTGCATATTATGGAGTAAAAATTGTTTTCTTATTATGTTTCCTTATGTCCAGCTGGACTCCTAGGCTTAATATAGGCCTACTGGTTGGCCAATTTAAAGATTGGAATATATGGAGGGGATGAATCATTATATCAAATTGGCCTATATAAGATACTCTACCAAATTCAACAGACAGGGAATTTCCAGGTCCCTGTTCAGGGACCTGAAAGTATCTTGTACCAGCTCCTTGTTACTGGTTAAGATGGGCAGCAGGATATTAATTGGTTGATGATGAAAACAATACACAAGATCAGGGTTTCAAACTTTCTGTTCTTTCAATGTGTTCACTGTGCGACAGAAAATATATCATTTTCAGCCAAATTTTGTACTCTTTGAATATTTGTACAAGGCAACCAAATGGATCTTCCATTCTGACTGCTGAGATAAAAGTTATAATTGAGGCACTTAAGGTAGTTCAAGGAAAACCTCGACTATCAAAAAATATTTCGTCTTCTCGGACTCAAAGTCTGCTTTATAGATGATTTCTAAAGGTTTGTCTTCCTTAAATACATAATTTCCAGAACTTTATACTACGTTGAACAAAATGGCTCTCTCTAAACTTTGATTGAATGTGTTTGTGGAAATGGTGGGTGTGTGAGGAAGGCTAATTACTCTCCACTCACGTTCTACTATTAAAAAGCGCAACTTAAATTTTCAATCAAATGAGCCCTTTCAAAATTTCTACAACAACTTTCTATATAAGCCTTACATGCCCCCAGGGCATAATTTACAACCTTGCACTGAGGGCTTTGATGGGGTTATCAACCTAAAAGATCTAATATCCCTGAACTTTGGACTACATTGAACAAAATGGATATCTCAAAATTTTGATTGGATGCGTTTGGGGAATTCTGTGGTGTAAGAGGGGGGTTAGCTGCCCTTCAATCACTTTCGACTATTAAAAAGGAACTAGATTTTCAGTTGAATGAGCCCTTTTTGATGTTTTTACAACATCGCTTTCTAGAAAAACCTTACATGCTCCCAGGGCCTAACTTACAACCCTTGCCGCTCGGATTGTGGGGGGGGGTGGGTTGTCATTTGTAAAGACCTTATTTCCAAAACTTTCCACGACGTTGAATAACATAGCTATCTAAATATATGGATTGGATGTGTTTGAGGAAAAAGTGGGCGTGAGAGAGGGGTCAGTTGTCCTCAACTCACTTTCGACTATTAATAAGGGCACTAGACCGATGAGTTTCCAATTGAATGAGCCCTTTTTCAAGTTTCTACAACAAAGATTTCAATAAAAACTTAAATGCCCCCAGGGCATAACTTATAACCCTTGCCCTGAAGACTGTGGGGGGAGTGTCCTGCGCAAAGGTATAATTTCATGAACTTTAACTTCTTGGAACAAAATGGCTATCTCAAAATTTTTATTGGATGTGTTTGGGGAAATGGTGAGTGTGGAAAGAGTGTTAGTTGCAGTCTAATTACTTTCAACTATTAAAAAGGGCCATAGCTGTTGTAATTTCTAATCGAATGAGCCCTTTTTGAAGTTTCTATGACAAAACATTCTATAAAAACTTTGTTTCAAAGTGAATTTTGGAAATTTCTTCATTGAAATGTATGACATGGAATATTTTTCTAGTGTTGCATCATGATTTTTCACGTTGGTGTTACATTCTGTGTATGTTTCAAAGTGCATTTTGAATTTTGTCCTTGGAAAATATGACATGGAATATTTTTGTAGTTTTGTGTCGTGGTTTATCTTGTCAGTGGGCTGTGTAAAGCTTCTTGATAACTTTAGGTTGGTGACTTGTCAGAAAATTCTTGATCAAACCAAGGATGTGGTTTGCCTTGGGCGCTTGATTCAACAGTGACTAAGAAATTTAAACTTATTGTCTCTTTGAATAAAAAAAAAAGAATTTTAGAAAGCTTTTTTTTTAAGAAACTTTCCAAAGAAAAGTAAAGAGCCAAGTTAAAATAAAGACAACCTGCTACAGAGTAAAAGAACATTTCGTGCATAAGACTAACATTAATTTATATCAATGTGTTAAAGGAACCACAACACAAGCATATATTACAACAAACAACAAAACATACTAGAAATCTTCATCAATGAAAAAAAGACCTAAAATGACCAGAAATTGCAATAAAGAATTTAAAATTAACAGAGTTAAATTAAACTTAAAATTAACATAGATTACCACAAACAATTGTAGGCTTAACGCCACTAAGCTTTCTTAAGACCAGAGTGTCATTTGCACTGCACTCAAAACAAAATACATTTCAAAGGTTTTCTATTTATAACATTCTTAAATCCTAAGTTTCCAAAACTTCAAAAACGAATATTATCATATGATATACAGCCTATCTACTTTCATTAATTCTTTAGTGATCTTGGTTAATATGGTGATTTTTTTTCTTTTTTTATATGACAAATGAAAAAAAAGTGCCTGAAAGGACACTATACTTTAGAAAACCTAGAGGGTGCTATCCCTTGGCTTGTGTTTGGTAATTTATTTTCCCTTTAGCCCTAAGTGAAGTTGTGTGTTTTGGAGTTAAGTGGTTTTATAATGATAATTGTGCAGAGGATGTTAAGTATAGAGTAAGGGGATTTTCTTAAGATTTAAAGGGGATTTTCTAGAGATTAAAAAAGAATTCGTGTATTTAAAAGTTAAGTGTTTTTGAATTTGTAAGCATTCACAGGATGTTAAGTATAGAGTAAAAAAGGGAAATATGTGCATGAATTTAATTTTAAAAAGTGAGGTTGGAAAGATTAGGGGCTTATCAATGCATAAATATTTATTTAAGACTAAACTCCTCCTGGTTATGCATTACAGGTGTGAGCTTTGGGGTTTTAGAGAAAGTGAGGAGTTGGAGAGACTGCAAAGAAATTATTTTGAATTTTCGGTTATTATGGCCTTGAGTTCATTCTTTACAAGGTTGCAGCTGCTACTGCAACCATGATAATACTAATAAGTATACAGTATTAATCATGGTTGCAATTTGAGACACAACCAAGAGAAGAACAAAGTCTAGCAGTTGTTACCAAAATTTTAGCTATGCATTTTGAAAAATATCCCTTCAACCATGATTATATTCCTTGTCTCAAATAAACTTTACATGCAGGAAAAAGCCTTTCAGCTTTTCCTTAGTTTGATTTAGCAAAGAATGAACTCAAGGGAACCAGGTAGCACAGTCACTCAAATATGACATCATACCCAATATAACATCATCTTGTATACAAAGATAAATTTTTTGGTAAAAGATATATTTAGTTTTAATATCATATTTAGCAAATTAAAAAAAATGTAGATATAACAATTTCTTTAAAGAACCCTTAACAGCTATCTATATGATGTTCCAGTACCCTGCTAGGAGTAGAGAAAAAAAGAAAAGAGGATACATAAGTGCTACCTATAGCAAAAAAGTGATTTTCTTTGTTGTTCAGGGTAGAGGACTTTAAGCTTCCTGCATAAGGCTTTAGGCCATGGCAATTCCAATGGTAATTTTTTTGTTTTGATTGGAAGCCAATTTTTTTTGGTTTTCAGGCTATTTTTTCTGTTGAAAATGGCTCCTGGACCTGGGGCCAATATATATATATATATATATATATATATATATATATATATATATATATATATATATATATATATATATATATATATATATATATATATATATATATATATATATATATATATATATATATATATATATATATATATTAATTAGTATATTGTTTTGTTTTTATTTTTTGTTCACTGCTTTGTTGAAACTGAAACACATTTGTATATGATTAATTTTTTGTAAATGGAAAAGGAGTATGGTCTAAGAAATTATTTAGGTACTAATATAAATGAATGAATGAATCTTAAAACAAATAAAGCTTAAAACTTAAATTAAATATTTTTTTAAGAATAGGTGAAATCCAAAACAAATAGAAATTAAATAAACAATCATAGCAAACAAACATACAGTAGGTACTAATATAAATTAATAAATAAATCTTAGAAACAGTGAAACTTAAATTGAATATGCAAATATAGCTTGAAAAGAACAAAAATCACTTCAAACAAGAGTTTCGGTTTTGCCTGCTTTTCTCACTGTATAAGCCTACTGCATCATTGGCACTTTCATGAAAACTTTGTTTTCATTATGTTGCTGTTAATATATCATGATATATATTTGATATAAAATGATATTATTGTTGAAAGATCATCAGTTTAAGATTTTATTTCATTGTACTTTTTATTTTCATTCTCAATGCTGTAATAACTAGAAAAGAAAACACTTGTGTTATAGTTCATTTTCAGTGAAGCAGCATTGATGTAGTAGGCTTTAGACTTTAACAGTAAGGAAAGGGGGCAGTTTTCAAACTTTTGTTTGTAGTGAAACTTTATTTGTCCCAAGTCTTGGAAAGAACTAATAAAATTAAACTGAATATTTGATATATAATGATATTAATTGCTAAAAGCTCATCAGTTCAAAATCTAATTTTACTGTAATTTATCTTTATTTTCAATGTTGTAGAAAAGAGGATTTTGTAATATGATTTGTTTTCAGTAAAAGCACTAAAGGTGAAATATGTTTCAGACTTTTACAGTAAGAGGAGGCAAAACCCAAACTATTGTTTGAGGTCATTTTTGTTCTTTTCAAGCTTTATTTGCATATTCAATTTAAGTTTCATGTTTTTAAGATTTATTTATTCTTTTATATTAGTATCTATTGTAGGTTTGTTTGCTATGTTTGTTTATTTATTTTCTGTTTGTTTGGGTTTCATTTATGCTTCAAAAGCAAAATATTTTTTCCTGCTTTAAGCTTGATTGGCATATCCAATTTAAGCTTTACTCATTTTAAGATTTATTTATTCATTTATATTAGTATCTGTTGTATGTTTTTTTGCTACAATTGTTTATTTATTTTTTCTATGACTGTTTATTTAATATATGTTTGTTTTGGGTTTCATTTATTATTTAATGGTATTTATTCTGGTCGTTTTTAGTTAAAGTTATTTTATATTTATATTTATTACACTCTAATTTTAATAATGACTTTACTTTTTTTTTAAACTTCTTTTTTTATAAAAGTTATTTTTTTTAATTTATTATTAATAAATATGGCGGTTACAGTGAAGATGTTAATAGTAGAATAGCCAAGATCCAGGGTGTTTTTTTTTTATTGTTAAAAAGGTTATGGAAGAATAGGAATATAAGCATGCAAACTAAGATTAGTATATTAGAAGCTCCAGTGATGACAACTTTCAAGTATGGTTCTGAAGTCAAGTATGATGTCAAGCATGGTGATGAGTATGTATGAGGGTGGTCTAAATATGTATACTTGGGGCTAGATCTGGTGAGCAAGGTGGATGGTCAAGCAGCTTGTAATACTCATGGACATGGATATTTTCTTACCATGGTTTGCTAGCATTATGTGTATGTGCAGTGTTTTGTATAGGTAATGCTTTTGTTTATGATTGTAGACCTATTATTTGAGGTTTGTGACCTAGAATTTTGAAGTCAATTCTTAAAAAGGATCTTTTTTACATGGTGTCAGAGTAGAAGATGGATACCACTATCCAATATCTTGAGCTTAACTGGGAGCAGGAAAATCTAAAAGAGGCTTGGACAAGATTCAAAAGTCATACCAGTCTGATGTCTGATGGACTCTTGAGCAGAAGAAAGTCAGAAAATCAAATTTACAAATCTGCTCATTTGGCTTGGTGAAAAAGTACAAGATGTTTTCAGCACTTGGACACTAGCAGCTGTGGATAAAGAAAAATAAGTGCATACCTTGCCAAATTTGAATGATTACTTTAGTCCATAGTTGATTCTCATATTCTCCTGATATATATTCTAAAAATATGACCAAAGGGAGGACAAAACTAGAATAGTAAGTAAATAAATAAAAAATCTAAGCGATTGACTGCTTATATGGAGGTACAATTATTGATAAAACATTCCATGATCACCTCATCACAAGTCTATTATATGAAAAGATCAGACTTGACCCTCTCAGATTTTATCAAAGTGGCAAGAACATACACAGAAACTCAGTTGGAACTAAGGACAATGTCAGCAGAATCAACCTGTCACAGCAGATAAAACATGAAGTAGGTATTGTCAAGAAAAATCAGAACAGATTGTTGAAACCTAATTCTGACTGACTTGAAACCTGTAAGTGTTACTTCTGTGGGGATATATTCGCAGAATCACTAGTTTCCTGAAAAATAGAATCTTGGCAGCAACTGCAGAAAACATATCCCTTTTGAACATGTTTGTTTTGGTAGTAAAAGGACTATGAACATTATCAGTTCAGAAGCTGAATAGATTGATCAACTATTCGTCCATAAACTACTGATGGATAAGTTGATGATCAGCCATATGCTCTGCTCAACTAAAAATCACAAGTCCATTCAGCATGAGGTTCAAGATTGAAACTGGGCTACAAGCAAGTATCATTACCAGACAGACCATTGAAAGTTGAATGCAAAACCAGTGATTTACTCTATAAACCACATTTTGAAAAGCTTTTGTGGTCAGATTATGGTACAATTCTAGTTTAGGCACTTTATGCTACCTGGGAAAGTAGTTTAGTTGAGGAAATAAAACTGTAAGGAATGCATCCAGGACCTTAATAATCTTATTGGAAGATATATGAAGCACCTACATCTAGTTCTTCTCCCTCCATAGAGCATGGACCATTGATGAATTTAACAATCTAGGCATTGTGAAAGTAAAACCTTACAAAATAGATCTTCTGCTTAAATGAAGCAGATAGCCTATAAGTCTAGAATTAGTGCTGTTGAGAAGGAAATATGTTAAGAAAACATTTTTTACTTCATAATATGCAGAATAATTGCAGTTAATACATTTTGGCAACAGCTCCACTATAATTTACCACCAACCCCTCTCCCAACCCTAATGTGCAAATATATAGCCTAGCCCAAATCATGCAGGCTATTTTCTATTCATCATTCTTGTTTCAACCCATGTAGGGGTAAATTTTAATCAGCTGTGACAAAAAATCAAGAATCAGAAAAACAAATGGGAAATAGGTATTTGAGCTATGAATTACATGCAACCCATACGCCACACATGGGAGGGGGGCAGCAAAACAAGCTTCTGTAATATTTATGGGCAAAAATTATAATATTAACAGTGTTGATGGTGCAGCTCGGAGCAGCAAAGTCTACATTTGCCATGCCCAAGAAAAAAACCTAACTCCAGCTCTGATTTGTATGTACATATAAGGGGGGGGAGGGGTAAATTATAGTGGAGCTGTTGTCAGACTTTGTTAACAACAATTATTCTTCACAACCTATTATGAAGTAAGAATTGTTTTCATAAAATATTTCCTTCTCAACAGGCCTAATTTGGGCTTTGGTCTATTTTGATTGCTTTAGTCACTTCATGCAAAACTTGCCAACAGTTATAAAAAATGAAGGTAAAATTCTACCTTAGCTACATTTGGCTTTCTTGGAAACGGGTTGGGTTAGGAAAATTTAACTGTCAGGGATGGATCTACAGGTTAAAGTCTGTCATGGGAATGTGTTTTGAATTACCTACATCCACTCTTTCTCTCTCTAGAGGGTTTTTAAACCCTCTTTAAAATATGTGTGTTATAAAAGTGAAACCTTGCAAAATAGATCTTCTGATTAAATTAAGTACAGAAAAATTGTTTTCAGCTTCACAGCTTTGCTCATTCCCAATTTATAAGATTTTAAAGATATGTAAATACATTTCCCAAGTTTTGAAAAAAAAAAAACATTGATAGGCCTATGGCTAAAAATTCTACTCAAATAACAGGAATTGCATTTATTAATCTGAATTATTATCTTCTCTGAATATCAAATTTAAATGAAAAATTTCGTACATTAATAAACCTTTTACAATTTAATGTTTTGTTTGCCAAATCATGAATTAGCAAGTTCTGCCAATAGGCCTAGGAACAAGCAGACAAAAACCTGTCTCATGACGGTTGACAAAAGCAGATAACAGGAAATCAATGAATGGAACAATGCAATATTGCATAATAACTATATACATGAGCAATTCCTTTATGTTGGTCTATAAGAAGATTCGACACTTCTTAGTAAATTTAAAAATAGGAGGTCCTGTACAAGCAAAACTATTTGAATTAATAACCTACTTGTTCAAAAGTTCTTCATAAATTTATTGGTGCAAAAATGAAGTTTCTAGGTGGTATAATACAGTAATTATTATTATTATTATTCTTATTCATTTATTGCCCATCAAAAAAAGGTACAAAAGGTACAGTAGTTTAAATGTCAAAAATTTTTTAAAGTGATTAATGCATCGCAGATGGCCAGAATTAGAGACTTTTGGTTGGGAATAGGACAATGATTCATTCCTATCAAAGATTCTGTCCAAGAATAGGCAAGTGGCCAACAACTGGGTGTCTTACCCTATAGCTTATATAGGAGTGGGGGCTAAAATTCATTTCTGACAAAAATGATTATAATATTCATAAAGAACATAAAAAATGGGGTCAATATATGCCAAATCATATTATTGAGTTAGGACTAAAGTGAATACACCATTCGATGCCTTTTTTAATGCTGATTATAAATATAATAATCATTTCTATTTGAAATGAATTTCAGCCCCCCCCCCCTATATTTGCCAATTCAGGGTTAGGTTAGGTATAGCCTAGCCTATAGGGGGGGGCTGAAATTCATTTCCAATAGAAACGCTTATTATATTTGTAATCAACATAAAAAAAGGCACCAAATGGTGTATTCACTTTATTTGAAACTCAATAATATGATTTGGTATATATTGACCAAAAAAGGCATTGAGTGGTAGGCTATATTCACTTTAGTTGTAACTCAATAATATGATTTGATAAATATTTACCCATGCTTCAGCCTGTAGACCTGTCCCTGAAAGTTTCATTTTCCTAACCTAACCCCTTTCCAAGATAGCCAAAAGTAGCTAAAGTAGAATTTACTAACATAACCCCTCTCTAAGATAGCCAAAAGTAGCTAAAGTAGAATTTTACCAAAGTTAGTGTCCTGAAGAGTTGGGTACTAGGAGATTTCTTCATTGCCATCATTTGGGCTTTATATGGTAAAATTCTACTTTAGCTATCTTTGGAAGGGGTTAAGTTAGAAAAATGAAACTTTCAAGGATGGGTCTACAGGCTAAAGTATATCCTGGCAGATATTTCGAAGTACCTACCTCCACTCCTTCTCCCTCTAGAGGGTCACAGCCAGCTCTTGGCTGGCTGTTATGGCTCCTACTCCTGATTGTTAAACAATGGCTTCCGGAAACTCTGAATGAAAATGATGGTACGAGCAGGGTTGCTTTCATCCCAATAATAAAATCCTGATTTTTCTGCCAAACAAAATCCGAAATTTCGAAAAAATCCCAGAATACAGTTTTTTGGGTACTGGTGCGTTGTATGGGCCTTTACAAGGATATCCGTCGCCAAAAAACCGCCAGACGGGTTAATTCAAAAAACCGCTCTAGATTAATGCTATGCAAAGAGTGGTTTTCATTGCATTTACAATTTTTATATTGTTGTTTTTTGGGGTTTAGGGGGGGAAAAGATACTTAGGTTAGGTTAGGTTACGTATTTAATTTATGCTATATCCAACATCCCCCCCCCCCTAATGAGCAAATATATAGCCCAAATTTGTTTTTAAACTATTATATATTCATCCTATTTTTTTTATTTCATTAGCATTAACCAAACTTGACTTTTTAAAAAGGCCTATATAATGCACCAGTACCGTTTTTGGGTTATATAACATAGGGCTGCACAGTAATGACGTAAAAATCAAGGCGCGTTATTTCAAGTACGTTGAAACGTGGTTTCTATTTATAACTACCAACTGATTGTCAATATTCCTTGCATTATTTCGGCGTGAAAACGTACTGGTGGATTAGTAGAATCTACGACAGACATTTTAGGCCAAAACAATTCACCAAAGTTCCAAAAAAACGTGTCGACGCATTCGCGTTTCATCGTTATTTGAATTTTCCGCCCAAGAATTGACGTCACGCTTCGCAGCCATATTGCGCGTCCAGACTATTTGGAGAAATGAGACAGAAAGCTGTAAAAGGAATAGTCGTTCAGAATTATCGGTGTTTTCGAAAACCTGGTTGTTTTTTCAAAAAATACTTATCAAAATTTATCAGTCATCATCACCGAGTTTGTTTTCCTGAACAAAAATCTATAAAAACAAATCTAAACCCTCAGCTATATACTTTGCCTTTTTTCTATTCAAAATCATCTTAGACAACTATTTTTATTTATCACTTATCGTGTCTAATCGTCTCCTTCTTCTGGCATATACCAAAAAAGCCATCCATACTACCACTTCCATCCCATTTTCTATTTTCTTACCCTCTGATTATTCCTGCCCAGAAAACGGAAAATGGAACGGAAGACCTCTCTACATTTCCAGATTTTTATCCCATTTTTCCAGAAAATGGATAGTCTAGACGTGGTAATATTCAATATGGCTTGTTAATCGGTAAAAGTTGCTTTGTATCACATCTTCAGGTGTCCCTTTCTGTTTTACCATGCCTGCTTTACTGTTAAGTAAAATTCTTGCCTATCAAGAAACGGGCAGCGGGGTCATCATTCGTCTTTCGAGAGTATCCTCTTAAAATACGAAGAGCCGACTTCACTATCAAGAAAACTTAGATTCCGCGTGTATTAAGATCTGAAAAAAAATCCAAACGATATCATTCAAACATTCAGTCCACGGAAAAGGAATTGACACTAAGTCTTCTTAGAGAACGTAATCCAGATAAACATTTTCAATTTTTCTTAGTTTATCTGGATACTCATCTGCGATTTTCAAGTTTAGAACTTAAATACTGAGTGGAATATTATGAGCATGAAAGTGTCTAAAAATATTAGAAAATCTGGGGAATACGTTTATTCTTTTGAACCAATTCATGTACGTTCTTTCAACAGCACAAACGTAAGTCTAAGTATATTGATCCTTGAAACTTGCAACAACCTAAGGAAATCACAGAATGCTGGCAATCATTTGGTCATGACTTTATAAAAGTAATATATTTTTGCAGTATAGTAGTAATATTTTTGAAATAAAAGGTTTAGAATTGAATAAGAAGAAAACCGTAATTGTAGTTTTTTGGAAAGGTGGAAAAATAAGGAAAGATGATGAGTTTAGATTTAAAGGTGATTTTATAGAGATTAAAACAAATTCGTTTATTTAGGAATTAAGTGTTTTTGGAATGGTAAATATGCACAGGATGTTAAGAATTTAGTACAAAAAGGAAATATGTGTATGAAATTAATTTTAAAAAGTGAGGTTGGAAAGATTAGGAACTTAGCAATGCATATATATTTATTGAGGACTAAACTCCTCCCGGTTATGCATTACATGTGTGACCTGTGGGGTTCTAGAGAAAGTGGGGAGTTGGAGAGAATGCAAAGAAATTATTTTAAGACAGTTTTTAGGGCCCATAAATCTACTCACAACATTGTACTGGAGGGGGATTAAGGACTAAATAGGTTAAGAAAAGATGGGTTAATAAGAATGGTGAAGTTTTGGATAAAAATTTTAAGAAGTAAAAATAGGCTAGCGAAAGAAGCGTATTTTAGTTTGATGGAGGATCAGATAGAGGTAGGGTGGCCACAAGACATTAAGAAAATTTTAGATGAAGTAGGGTATTCGTATTTTTGGAATGAAGGTCAGGGATAAAATTCAGATACAGTGGTTGATAAGGTAAAAAAAAGGTTAAATCACCAAGATAGACAGTAGTGGCAGACCTCAGGATCTTTGATTCTGTACATTGCAGGGAAAAACACGTGAGGAGAAGAAATTAATTTTAAGCTGGGGTTGAGAGGGGAAGAAATTAAATAGATTTTGAATTTAAGAGGAGGGTCGATTAATATTGGGAAAAGAAAGAGGAAATTTAAGGGCCCGTTCCTCGTCCGATGTGTGGAGAAAATGATGATAATATTTTTCATTTTTGGGGGAATTGAAAGGACTTTGTTGATCTGAAAAATGAATGTTTTTAGCTAGTGTTGGTAGATAGAAAATGGGTGGAAGGGATTGTCGGATCACGAGTTAAAATGATATTACGGAATTAGGCTAAGTATGTTGATGAAGGGCTGATAGATCCTGAAAGATGTATCTTTTTATAAATATCTTCGTGGAGATTCATATATAAGTACGTTTTTTCTTTTTAATTTGCTTGTGTTTTTTTTCTAGTTTGTTGTTTCTAATTTATTTGTGTTTTTTTTTGTTTGTTTCGTTATTTTTATGTTCTGTTTTTTTGTTTTTTCCAATAGCCTCATGGTTTTTTAGAAATACATACATACATACATTTATATATTTTCGTTTAATTTTTAAAATAATCTAACAATAAAAACCAAGTGCAGCTGAGTGGTTATCCTATGAAAATTGTGTACTAAAAATTTTTTTAGTCAAATCGGTGCCTACGTAAATGGAACTGTGGTGATCACAAGCAACAATCTTTCAAACTATACGAATTATATACAATTAATGTTGATGACTTCAGTGTCTTATACAAAATTGAGAGGTTTGGCTATTGGATATGAATATAATATGGTCACTGACACCACCAATATAATTGGAATACAATTTAAGATTTACATTTGAGGGCTAAATTTTGACTGTTTGTCCAAGTTTCTTGAGAGTTGCTACTGAAAGATGGGGTCGTTTTATTAGAATAACAAGCGTTTTTAAAAGTATTAACAGTATTAGTGTAAGGAGCAAGATATTTAGGAGGGGGGAACCCTTTACACACTGAATAAATATACCTAAAGTAATAAGCAAATTTCTTTTTAATTTTTCATTTACGGTGAGACAAATTTAAATTTGCATTAGATGGAAAACGCTCAAACATTAAATATAAAAAAAAGTTTTTTTTTGACTGGAAGTAAGAAGTGACATTAAAACTTAAAACGAACAACAATTATTGTGTATATGAAAGAGGCTTTCCCCTCCTCAAAAACTCGCTCTTTACGCTAAAGTTTGATTCTTAGTCACAATTCTACTTTTTAAAACAATAAAAACTTTAACATGAAGTGAAAAATGCTGAGGAGATGACAGCCCGTTCATATACAGACCAATTTCTGTTGCTTTAAGTGTCAATGTCGCTCCTTACTTTCAGTTAAAAAAACTTATTTTTTTATTTAATTAAGTAGCAGATTTGAATAAAGAATAAAAACAGGGACAAATATAAATATATTATCCACACTCAAGCTAACAGAACACATTTATTTTGTTCATATCCAACTCTATTTTGATCTTCATGAAGTAATCCACCTTAAACCTTCTTACCTTCTTTCTATTCATAGATAGGCCTTTCTCAGAAAAAAGTGGCTTAAAACAGCAGTCACACGTTCTCAGTAATTCCAAAACTAGAAAGTCAAGCCTAATTTTTCTGTATTATTCTGCAGACATTTGAATTAAAAATGTCTTTCTTTTTTTACTTAACAACCCTTAAGTTCTTATGAACAGAATTGATAACCCAGAAATTTATAACAATAAATAGGCAATGCTTTAGTTCGTAAGCCACCCCTTTATATTATTGTTTTTGTTATAGGCATGTTTTTTCGTGTTTTTGAGAAAAAAACAATGGACAAAGTGTACTGGCTAGATGGAATATATGAAAAAAAAATCCAAAAGCCTAGAAGTCCTATTGGAGAAGCAGAGTTCATATGATTTTCCAAGAATTAGAGAGGCTCTTGGATACCAGTTTTCATGTCAGATTTTTGGCTTGACAGCTCTTGAATTGATATCATTTTTCAATGACGAATCTGGTGCCAAAACCATTGCTTGTTGCTATAACCAAATCCAATGGAAAGAAGAGCCAATTTCAAATTGGACCTTAGAAGTTCCAGCTAGTTTTTGAAGTCAATCCTAAAGATTTAATCCTAAATCCTTCAAAATTTTGGTTACTTTCAGAATATATAGTTGAACATTGTAAATACATACATGCATATAAGAATATTGGCATGGACGTAGGCAGCATCTTGTGCAGAGGGGGCATCCACTTCTGTGATGGATGAGGGAGGGGTCTTGCTAATACTTCCCGAGGTCCTTTGAATATAGGTCTTTAGAAACTAGTCATTCTATATTTTGCTAAAACTCGGCCTTTAAAATTTTCCATGTTCTATTTTTCCCGCAACAGTACAATATAAGTGACCCACAATCCAACTTCCAATTTCCAGAAAACATAATCACCACAAAAGCAATTTGATACAAATCACTTTATGGTTAGATAACAGCTTCTTCTAAGAATTCAATTCAAAAGTTTACAGTTGGGCAAAATTAAATATCAAAACTGGTATAGGGGAGGCCTGGCCACGTTAAGCCAAAGCAAATAGTTTCAATGTAAGAACTTATGGGGCTTCTGATGGATTACAAAAGCTTTGACAGATGGCAGTTCATGTTTTTAAAATGTCTGACCTTAATTAATACTTCTATCAGAAATATCAAATTAGATCAAGTTTTAAGGTGATTGACTGTGGAATTTTGTTCAATTTTGTCTGAAAGCCTACGCCTAATTACGAATACTAGAAAACTTGCGTTGTAAATTCACATTGTATTATCTTATTATTTGCCTGTTTTTGGCAGCTTCCGAGACGTGTCATCTTCACAAGTTTGCTGTTAGTATTTTTTCATCCTGCGGGATAGCGAACTCCCATGTTCGGCCACAATACCTGGGGTAAATTCCGCATGCCGTACCAAGGTGGTCAAAAGTGGGCTATTCTTGTAAGGGCTGTGTAAACAGCATATTTAAAGGTTGAAGGCAAGCTTAAAACCCAAAACTGTGTTAATTCTGGGGTTGTTTAATCCTGTCAGAACAGTAGGTGAACTGAAGTTCCGTTTTTTCCTGTTAAATTTCATTCAAAATAAAATGCTTAAAAGTAAACCAGAAGAGAAAAGGAAGAAAGGTGGCTGTGATTCAGAAGAAAATAAAACAACAATTTTTTCTGTCTTATTCTTCAAGAAGTCCGTAGGATTTTATAGAAGTGCCAGGGCTGTCCCTAGAGGAACGCTGCAAGACAACATAAAATAAGTTGAAAAGCTGAATATCCCTCTAAAAAGTCTGGACGCTGGACCTAAGTTTCCTTACACCCTGTTACAACATATGATAAATATTTACAGAGGAACAAGAAAAAGGACTAAAAACTTATTTGAAAACGATAACTGATATGCTTTCAACTGTATTCCCACAGAAGCTTAAAACTCTATCAGTAAAAACGCCAGAAAGTACAAGCCCATGACGAACAGCTACTTTCAACCGTCACAGTCAAGGAGCTTTCTTTAACCACCTGAAGTGAGGCCTATATAAACACATGTTCAGACCACAAGACACTTGAAACTAGACAGTTGAAAAAGTAGCAACTGAATAGATTAAGGTCCACTTTTGGAAAGAGACTGGAGCAAGAGACTTTGCGCTAACAGACAAGATGGATATTGTCTTAAAGACAGAAGTTGAAATAAAACTGCCACCACTGACAGGTAGAACACCAAGATTAGCGGAGCGGCTTACTTTTGGTGCTGATCAGTCAATGTATAATTAGAAATTAATGCTCTTTAGTTTTTTTTTAAAACTTAATGAAATTCATTTTGCAGTTTTTTATTTTGACCATATTCGTTCTTAATTTATAGCCGAAAAACAAGCTTTAATGTTCCCCTGGTCACTTTCCTTTTTCTTTCGTCCGGTGGCAAAACATAAGCCAGTGACGGCCGAACCAGTGCCGGGCGGCCCAGGGTTGGCACTCTTGACCACTTGGATAGAGAGGTATCCAGGTGGAAAAATGGCGGAGTATTTCTAATTGTCTTATTCAAGGATGGTATTGAATAAATTACTTTTGCTTTGGCATACTCAGCAACTTCTTACCGCTTGAATCAACTCATAGACAATTAAACAAGTTAAAACCAGCCGATCGTGGGCCAGTCTCCTATCTATATATCAGACCGAAAATCAATGTTGAAGGTCGAAACGTAAATGTTGATATTCCAAACGATATTAGGAAATTTCTGTTTCTTTCCAGCTTTTTTAACCATCCACCAGGTAACATCCAACAAAAATTCCAACATACGAAAAGTTCTCGTTAATGTCTAGTGTAAACTTGAAGTTCTAGGGGGGCAGCTGCCCTCTTCTGCCCCCCTTTCCTACAGCCTTGAATATTGGTGGTAATTTTGTATTATATAAAACACACTCGAGAACATGTAACGCAAAGATGAGAAAAAAACCGGTTTTGAAAATGTCTTTACCAGATCATTACCTTCGGCTCGTTGGGAAAATACTTTATATCTATACTTAAATTAAAAATTTAGGTGTTATTTTGTTTAGGTTAGGTTTGTTACATATTTAATATAATGTGCTTTGGGCGGCCCCCTTTCAATAGTTCTTTGTGGTAGTAAAAAATTTAAACAAGAAAACGGCATTTATACACTGTTGAGAAGGCGTATTTCAATCAATATAAACATTCGATTTTGTTTATACGCCAGTGAATGGAAGTGTTTATTTAATATATTTCCATTTATATACTGTTGAGAAGCCGTGTTTCAATCAATATAAACATTCAATTTTGTTTGTCGCCAGTGAATGGAAGGGTTTATTTAATATATGTCCATTTATATACTCTTGAGAACGCGTATTTCAATCAATATAAACATCCAGTTTTGTTTATACGCCAGTGAATAGAAGTGCTTATTTAATATACGAGTTTTGTTTTCCTATTTATTTATATTTTTTTCTGTTTGTTTAGTATGTTTTTATGTTGATGTTAGTTAAGGTTTTTAAAAAGAACATTTTTGTTTCATTTTTTTTATTTTGTTTTTTTCCGTTGAGAAAGGCTCCCGGACGTGGGGCCGAAATATTCGGAGTCTTTTTGTTTAATCAAGTGTTTTATTTGTATTCACTGCTTTATAAAAATTAAAACCCGTTTTCTTGTTTAAATTTTTGTAAATGGAAAAGCAGTGTGGTCTAAGAAATTATTTACGTCTTTGTGGTAGTTTTCACAATTTTGTTACTAAAGTATTATATTTCCATCATATTTGTTTTATTTCATTAGCATTAACCAAAATACAACGAGTGTGTTTCATATAGTACACAAGTACCATATTGGTAAGGCTGGAAGTAAGAATTTTAAAATCGATTGCTTAATTGTGTTTTTTTCATCTTAATGTTTGACAATAACATTCTAATGACTTTTTCTCGAAGCTTGGGTTCGTAGCTTTTTTAACACTTTGCAACAAGAACTTATGCCACTTTTATTTGCAGGGAAGTAATAACATAGAAAGACTTGTTTAATATTATATAATTATATAATTGAATAATTTTATTTATTTTAATTGATAAACTATTAATAAAAACGTAATGAATAAGTTATTTATTTATTAAAAATAGATAATAATTACTAAATAATAATAAATTTATTTATTTATTTATTAAAAAAGTATATAATTGAAATAATTTTAGATAATTTTATTACCTTACATTGTGTTATGCTAGAACTTCAACTCAGTAAAACTGAAATATTTTGTTCAGTGGCCAAGGACCTTCAAATCTAACTAGGGGTTATAGTAAGCTAACTTTGGGATCCTAGAAACTAATCTATGAGCGGTAATTCCGGTCGCTATCGGTGGTATTCAGGGAAATCGATAGTGAAATTTAGATGAATTGATAATTTTTCAAAATTTTGAAAATTAGTGATCATTTTAATGTCAATAAGGATTTATAAATTTGTGTAGGTGGTTTGATATATGAGGGCAACAGTGCGATTGTCATTTGCTGATCTGAAGATCTTAACTGAAGATGAATTTGCATTCATATTTTTTTTAACTCCCATGCCCCGCAAGAAAATTTCAAATAATCATACCACAAACATGATTATAATCGTTAAAATTGTTTTTGCCATAAAATTACTAAGGTTTTTCTAACCCTGGAAAAATTTCCCAGAGACAGCATCTTTCTTTAAAACCAAAGTAAGATCTTGGAGTGAAGAGATACAATAAATAAAGATAGATGCTACTACTACAACTCACTACAGCACCGAGGTAACTGAGACCAACACAGCTACGGATGTCCTCCTCCCAATCAATTAAAAATCACCCTCTTTACACCATCAAAGGGTTAAAGGGTTTAAAAGGGTTCACAGCATGGTTTCTGTTGTCTGCACAGTTTCGCGGCAATCTAAGGCAGATGGGCTGTATAAGTGCATTCTACTTTGGTTATTACTCTAATATTGTTATAAAAAAGGTCAAATCATAAATATTCAACAAATAGTGAATTACCGGGGAGATAGACAGAGCGAATGCTTTCACTTGTCTTGAATAACATTAAAACGCACCGCACGCTTTCTGGAAACTTTGGGTTAGACACAAAACCATACCCTGGAATCTTAACTTTAGAATTTCGGAGCCTGTTGCTACTAGACTCGGGACAAACCAATTTCATCCCCCGCAACCCCTCTCGGAAAATATACACTTTCAAATATTTTCCAATGAAGACTATTTCATTGATTTGTCATCAACATTTATTGATTTAAATGTTGTAGTGAAGAAATATTCAGACAAAACAACCCCAACTGCTCCCAATGGTCTCTCCTACGAAAAATGTAGTCTACACAACCTTTTCAAACAAATAATGTATTTATTAATGGAAGATTGGTGAGCACTAGCAATAATTTATCCAACTATGCAAGCTACATACAATTTATGATGATGACACCAAACGCATATAAAGAGTTGAGACGACAGTCATTGGGCTATGAATATCGATCAGGTATTGATACTGACGGTGAGTTGACTACTGCAGTGACCCAGGAGTATCATTTAGTGGAAAAATTAAATCATGAGACATTCAATATATCCCAATGGTTACCCCCCAATGTCAAGATTGACATAAAGTTGCAATTTGCCCCATCGAATTTCATTTTAAGAAAAACACTTCCTGCAGCACCCGATACAAATTTCTTTATCAAATCGGCAATTCTCCGTGTCCGAAAACAACAGGTTATGAGCTCAGTTTCATTGGCAGTGGAAAAGATAAGAGCCAATGGCAACAACATTAAACTTCTTGTCGCCCATACGATCACCAATCAACGTCACATTGCCACCGGGTCTCGTAGCTATACCGATTCATCATTTATCAATGGAGAAATCCCATCAAAATTGGCTTTGGCTTTTGTGAAGAGTGGCGGTGCCGTTGGATCTTGGACTGAATCCCCCATTATATTAATTTTTTCGGTCTATCCAGCCTTGTGTGCAAAGTGAATGGTATTCCACTGTACACTCTATCATTTGAAAAAAATCCTATAGAACTCTCTAGGAGTTGACCATGCAATCCCTAGATCATGACTCACAACTATTTGAAAATGGAATAACCTATCCAATGTTTTCAAAAAATCATGGCGTAATTGTTTTGGACTTGTTGGGGACCCAGGATATGAGCATAGTACGAACAGGGAATGTACGTTTAGAGTGTACATTTGCCGATGCTTTGACTGAGAATATCACACTAATATCATTGAGTCAATTTGAAACCTATTGGGAAATCACACCCGACGGCAGTGTTTTACTAAACCCAGCACCATGAGCACAAACCAAATAATCAACGTATTCAGTATGGATCAATACATGTCCCAGTACATGGTACTGTCGCAGTACCATCGGACTTCATTGAAAAAATTCCAAGTGTTAAAAGTACCCTAATCATTGTTAATAGCAGTCCATCGACTTTGAAGACAGGCCATTGGCTATGCATCTTTCAAACAGCAAAGAATATTGAATTTTTTGATCCTTTTGGCCTATCACATAAATTCTGCACTCCACACATCAGCAGCTTTATTGAGAGCAGTGGGAAAACTATTATTCAAAATCAAAGGAGAGTACAGGATTTAACGACTTAGACATGTGGCTTTCAAGCTTTACTCTTTCATGTTCAGATGTCGTGGCTATACCTACAAGCACTTTCTCGACATCTACGTAGATTTTCCTCGATTGAACGAATTCCTATCGGAAAACGCACTTACATGTAGGTTTGATTTAATTGATAGTGCCCTAATAACAAATTGTTCTAAAAATGCACTTGAAAATACTAACGGATCTAAGCATTCTATGTGCAAGATAAAAACGACTTTTCTACTCCTTTGATTTCTTCTTTTACCAGGTACATGCACTTTTAAAGAAAGGCTAATGCAGGTAGATCATCTGAATTCACTGTATACTGATCCTGATGAGCTGCAACATCAGGGTCGCATTTTCTACAATAGAGTGTAAGTTCACTCTTATCATATCTCTTTGTATTGTCAATGATACTATTCTCATTCATTTTGTAGAATTCACATGTTTCAATTTGCTTGTTTGAAGCAATGTCACAAACAGTGTCCTCAAGTGACGAACCACATTTAGTCACAGCCAAATAAAAATCAGTGGGCTTATAATCATAATAGCCATTGTCTTCACAACGATGACGTAGAAACCAAATTCTTTTGTTGTTCCAAGAGTTGAATCGCTGAGCTGGTTCCTCCTCCCAAATAATCTAAAACCACGACGATACCAATCTCTTAGCAATGAACTAAAATCACGCTTAGGATTCTCTCTAATCATGCCAGGATATGTATTCTCCCACTGATTACATTTATCATAATAGCAATTAGAGCATAGGTGTCCTTTAGGGTGAGAGTCACACACCTCTTCAAGACAAGAATTACAACCTTTAATTTGTACGGCAATATCCTCTATGCAATTTACACGGGTTGCATAATCTGCACTTTTGATCATACTCATCAATCATTGTACAATTCTCCCATGATGACCAGCTGCCCAGTGTGTACATGCATAGCGGACATGTATGGAACATTTTTTCATGTGTTGACTCTCTCACTGCCACAATGAAACTGAGCTTTTATCAACAAATTGAGTGGGATAGAGAGAGAGAGGAGTAATTCATCCTTGAGCTCCAATTTTCTCATGAGAAAAAACTCCTAAATTTCTAAGCTAGTGTTTAAAAGCATATCCACAATATCTTTTTGCTGTGTCGTGATTAATATGTCAATAAATTGTGTAAATGCCGTTGGTCCACGACGTAAAAGCTTCATGCAATAGTCTAGTGAAGGAGAATCAGTTTTCATTATATCAACAAGCATTCCCTGAAAAAACATCTTCCTTTGAATAGACGGCTCTAGAAAATCATCATCTAGAACCAAACGTCTTTCCATAAACACAAGATTCCCCAATATTTGCTCTTTCTTAAATCTATCCATTTTTAGAGTCCTAACACTCTCACAACCAACTTCAGACTAACCAGATTTTTTTTACTTTAGAAAAAAAAATACACGCTAGCCTACTATAGAAAGAAAAATATCATTGATTTAGAAACACTTTTTTTGAACATAAGTACAACAATAATAATCACTGATTCAATTTGTTTTCATCAATATATTTCACTAGTGCATCTAATGCTGCCAGAAGCCTATTTATATGCACAATATTCAGTTTCGCAGCAAAGCATAATTGCTCCTCCATTTTAAATTTGCTCAAAGAAATCACATATCTAGCATACATATCATCCCATTCAAGGCATAGTCTACAGCCTTCTGTTATTTCCACAGCCACGTTTGGTACTCTTATATCTTTGTTACCTGCTCCACCATCGACCTCCAATAGTGTAAATGCTCCACTCATTTTCTCTACTAATATCGTCTCAAATAAACTATTCTCTCTGAATTCAATTCTCTTACTAATATGAATTGCAATGAAAATCACTCCTTTTATTCGAATCCAATTACTAATCAAGTTATCGTATATGGATTAGCCTCCGATCTCTCTGATTAGCCCTAAGAAATGGGTGTTGCCTTAAAAACCAGTCTGGTTGCGTTATACAATCTCAATTATACTTTCAAAACGTGTTTGATCACTTTATAGGTATATAATATAAAAGGATTGGTCGCTTTTTGCAATGTGCACGTCAAACAGCACTGTATATTCATGTAATCGTCAAACCAGCATATAAGTTACTACTTCTTTCACTTTACAAATGGAATGGGTAATTGCATGATCCGTCGAATACTCTTCCCAAAATCCATATTGGCTAGGCGGTATTTTTTCTTTTTCTTCCGCAAATTTACAAGTTTTATCATGCATTATTTTTTCAAAAGTTTTTGAAATAACCGGCAGAATTGAAATAGGGCGGTAATTATTTACCTCTTCCTTATTTCCATATTTATTCAAAGGTATAACAAGGCTCTTCTTTTGACCTTTTGGAACCATTTATTTTTGAAAGGACAAATTGATTTAAAAAATCAAATATGAGATATTACCAGCAAAACATGTCTCAGAACTCGTTTTAGCATGTGATGAATTCCAGGAGCCTCTGAAGGTTCCAAATAATTCACAATCTTTATCAAATTACTTATGGAAACTAGTTAAAAAAGAAAAATACTACCATCATTATCAAAATTTTAAGAACTTTGACTTTTGTTGTTTATATTAATATCATTATCAAACACTGACGAGCTATTTTGACCAATCTAAGTAAATAATTTACAAAAACTATCAGCTATAATTTGATCATTTTCAATTCTTGCCCCATTCAGGTTAATTATCTTCTTAGGGATCTTATTATTTTTATGTTGATTTGTTTATTGACAACATTTCGGTAACTAACATAAACATGTTGATCTTCATTCGACTGGTTTTTCAACATTCTAGTATAAAGCTTGTTTCTTATTTTATCATGTTTTGTAATTCCTTCGTTTACCATGGAGGTTTAAAATTGTTTTTCTTTCTCGATCTATTCACGAATCATATAAAAAAACAGAAAATAATGTTCATGGTCATTTGACTCAAAAAATCGCTCCATTCTAGTTTTCTTATGTGATCTTTTAATTTATTTAAATTTGGTTCATTGAAAACAAATTTTTTCTCTTTAATTTTATGCTGGTCATTTGAATATGATTATAAATCACTAAACGACCCCACTAGAAATGCAAGGAGATGATCCAAACCTGGCGTAATTGGCACATTTGATGATTTCAGCCGGTCACAAATATCTTCACTACTTAACATGTTATCAATAAGCGTGGCCGTGCGTTCTGTGATTCGTGTGGGGCCATTGACATGTTAATTGACAGGAAAAAGCTAAATGATAGCTCAGTTGTCAAAAACTCCGCATTCGTGTTATTTCCGAGCTCCAACAAGTTATGGTTAAAATCTCCCATTAGCATGCACGGCTTATTAAGTTACCATAAATTCTGACAAAGATTCTAAAAATGCTATGACGTTTTCGAGGGATTAGAATTAGGTGTCCTGTAAACAGGACCGTAACGTATAGGGGGAGGGAGGGGGACGACCCCCCAAAGTTTTTGGTCACTTGAGGAAAAAAAGTTGGTAAAAATGACCAGCCAGTCGGTAAAATCTCTTGCTCAACTCCCCCCCCTCAAACATTTCGGCTAGTAACGACACTGCCGGTAAATAAGAGTAATAAAAATATTGACATCTTTTTTTTTCATAAACAACAAAAGACTCAAACAGATCTTCAATCCAGACACCTAAAGTATCTTTAACGGTTACAGAAATATCATCCCGCACGTAAATTCCTAATACACCTTTCCTCAACTGTGCTCTATTTTCATAGGCAGGTTACAATGCAAGTAAAGAACGATGTGGGCACAATGTGTTGTTCTTTCTTTGGTTTTTTCTCCATACCAGGGCTCTTCGTATCGAAGGATTCGTCGTAAAAACTTCAAAAAGGGCTCATTCGATCGGAAATTGGAGTGGCTGGTGCCCTTTTTAATAGTCGAAAGTGATTGCCGAAAGGTTTTAAGTTATGCCCTGGGGTCATATAAGGTTTTTATAGAAGGCGTTGTCGTAAAAACTTCAAAACAGGCTCATTCGATTCGATTGGAAATTCAAAGGGCTAGTACCCTTTTTAATAGTCGAAAGTGATAGGAGGGCAACTAGCCCCCCCCCACGCCCATCATTCCCCCAAATACATCCAATCTAAATTTTCAGATAGGCATTTTGTTCAGCATAGTTGATTTCCAGATAGAAAATATGTTTTTGAGGAGGACACTCCCCCGCAACCCTCAGGGAAAGGGTTTTAAGTTATGCCCTGGGGGCATATAAGGTTTTTATAGAAGGCTTTTTCATAGAAACTTCAAAACAGGCTTATTTGATTGGAAATTCAAAGGGCTAGTACCCTTTTTAATAGTCGAAAGTGATTGGAGGGCAACTAGCTCCCCTCATGCTCTTCATTCCCCCAAATACATCCAATCAAAATTTTGAAATAGGCATTTTGTTAAGCGTAGTTGATTTCCAGATAGAAAATATGTTTTTGATTATGACACTCCCCAAAAACCCTCAGGGCAAGGGTTTTAAGTTATGCCCAGGGGGAATATAAGGTTTTTATAGAACGCGTTGTCGTAAAAACTTCAAAAGAGGCTCATCCGATTGGAAATTCAAAGGGCTAGTACCCTTTTTAATAGTCTAAAGTGATTGGAGGGCAACTAGCTCCACCCCACACCCATCATTCCCCCAAACTCATCCAATCAAAAATTTTAGATAGCCATTTTATTCAACGTAGTTTAAAGTTTTGGAAATTAGGTCTTTAAGGATGACAACCCCTCCCCCCCCCACCAGCCCTCAGGGCAAGGGTTGTAAGTTATGCCCTGGTGGCATATAAAGTGTTTATTTAAAGCGTCGTCGTAGAAACTTCAAAAAGGCTCATTCAACTGGAAATTTAAAGGGCTAGTGCCTTTTTTAATAGTTGGAAGTGATTGGATAGCGACTAACGCCCCTCTCATGCCCACCATTTTCCCAAACACATCGAATTAAAATTTTTAGATATCGATTTTGTTCAACGTAGTTGAAAGTTCTGGAAATTTTTTTTTTAGGATGATAACCCCCTCAGAGCCCTCAGTGCAAGAGTTGAAGTTATGCCCTGGGGGCATATAGTTTTTATTGAGGGCGTCGTCGTAGAAACTTCAAAAGGGCTCATTGAATTGGAAATTTAAAGGGCTAGTACCCTTTTTAACAGTCGAAAGTGACTGGAGGGCAACTATCCCCCCTCCACACCCATCATTCCCCCAAATACATCCAATCAAAATTTTGAGATAGCCATTTTGCTCAGCGTAGTTGATTTCCTGATAGAAAATATATTTTTAAGGAGGACACTCCCTCACAACCCTCAGGGCAAGGGCTTTAAGTTATGCCCTCGGGACATATAAGGTTTTTATAGAAGGCGTTGTCGTAAAATCTTCCAAACAGGTTTTTTGTTTTTTTCTCCATACCCCGGCACTTCCTATCGAAGGAATTGTCGTAGAAACTTCGAAAAGGGCTCTTTCGATTGGAAATTGGAGTGGCTAGTGCCCTTTTTAATAGTCGAAAGTGATTGGAGGGCAACTATCCCCCCCACCCACGCCCATCATCCACCCAAACACATCCAATCAGCCAGAACAAAATTTGCACTTTACTGAAAAAATACAAATGAATGTGCATTGTCAGTTTAATATACATATACTATTATTTAGTAATCAAAATGTTTATATTATTTGATTTATTAAAGTTATAAAAGTAAAAATATTTATAATTTTACAGTAAAGTGCAAATTTTTTTCTGGCCTTAGGAAGGCATAGAAGTTTCGCGTCCAACTTATGTTAATTTCTGCTCGTTTTGAGTTTCACTCGGTTAATTATTGTGACTTCCTGTTCGTTTTGGGTTTCATTTATTAATCGATGCTGATTTGTGGTAGTTTTACGTTTGGTAGATTATTGGATTTTATTTTTGCTACTTTTTTGTTTAATAGAGTTGTTTAGTTTTCTTTGAAAAACTTATTTTTTGTAAAAATTTTTTTAAATTAATTACGCATTTAGTACAAAATTCAAAGCGAAACGTTTATTTGTACATGAAAATTGTTTTTATTAGAACTAAAGCCACTAACCAAGCTATCAGAAAAGATTTTAAACTTTAGATATATTATACTTGTGTGAGAAGGTAAAATAAGTGACCAGGTTCCCAAGGTGTCCCCATTCCCCACCGCCTCTCACTAGTGCATTCAAATTAAAAAAAAATATATTTTTATTTTCGCCATAAAGTAGTTGATGACACAAAGTTCAACCCAAGAGAGGTGAGATCCAAGATACGATAATACTAAAATTGAAAATGTAGTAATTACACCCCACCTCCTAACAGAATTTGTCGCTATTCCGAGCTTTCAATTTCGAACATGTGTCATTGCTGGCTGATGGTATACAACCAAGCTACCAATTTTCTTCATATTCCCAAAAATAATATTTGACATCTTTACTGCTATTTGATAAAGCTAATTATTTATATTATAAATTTTGGTTTGACTCTTTTTTTAGTTATTAAATGGTCTTAAGGAAACCCTAGACGGTAGTAGACTAGAACCTTATACTTCTACAACGACCCCGTACAAACAGGTTTTTCTGATAGGTAATTCTATTCTACAGGGGCATTACACTCTTTCAAAGAGGAACGAGTATAACTTGATTGGTGATTAGGATTTGAATAAAAGGAATAGTTTTTTTTACAGTTCATATTAGTAAGAGAATTGAATTCAAAGAGAATAGTTTTTTTATTTGAGAGGATATTAGTGGAGAAAAAAAAAATGAGTGATGCATTTACATTATTGGAGATTAATGATGGAACCGACAGCAGCAGTAGCAACGATATCCGAGTACCCAATGTGGCTGTGGAAATAACTGCTGGTTGTAGACTATGTCTTGAATGGGACATTATGTATGCTAGATACGTGATATCATTAAGCAAATTAGCAAATTTAAGCAGGAGGAGCAATTATGTTTTTCTGGAAGAGTAAAGATTCTCCATATAAATAAACTTCGGTCACCATTAGATGTCCTATCGAAATATATTAATTAAAACAAAATTTATCAGTGATTATTATTATTATTATTGTAATCGTGTTACATAAAAATGTTTCTAAATCAATGGTATTTTTCTTTCTAAAGTATAGTAGCGTATATTTTTTAGGGTACAAAAAAAAGAGATTCTGATTAGTCTGAAGTTGATCGTGAGAGAGTTAGGACTCTAAAAAATGGATAGATTTGAGAAAGATTGAATCATGAAGAATCTAGTTCTTATGGACAAACGTTTGATTCTAGATGATGATTTTCTAGAGTTGTCTATTCAAAGGAAGATATTTTCTCGGGGACTGCTTGTCGATATAATGAAAACTGATTCTCCATCATTAGACTATTGTATGAAGCTTCTACATCGTGGTCCAAATTCATTTACACAATTTATTGATATATTGATCATGACGCAGCAAAACGATATTGTGGATATGCTTTTAAACATTAATTTTTATAAATTTAGGACTTTTTTTTCATAAGAAATATAGTGCCCAAGGATGACTTACTCCTCTCTCTCTCTCTCTCAGACAATTTTTTTTTGTTGCTAGCTCAGTTTCATTGTGGTAGTGAGAGCGTCAACACATGACAAAATGTTCCATACATGTCCGTTATGTATGTACACACAGGGCAGCTGGTTATCATGTGAGAATTGCACAATGATTGATGAGTGTGATGAAAAGTGTAGATTATGCAACCCGTGTAAATTGCATGGAGGATATGCTCTACAAATTAAAGGTTGTAGTTCCTGTCTTCAAGAGGTGTGTGACTCTCATCCTAGAGGCCACCTATGCTCCAATTGTCATTATGATAAATGTAATCAGTGGAAGAATACATATCCCGGTATGATTGGAAGGAATCCTAACCGTGATTTTAGTTTACTGGTACGAGATTGGTATCGTCGTGGTTTTAGATTGTTCTGGGAGGAGGAACCAGGTCAACGATTCAACTGTTGGAACAACAAGAGAATATGGTTTCTACGTCATTGTTGCGAAGACAATGGGTGTTATGATTATAGACCCACTGATTTTTAATTGGCTGTGACGGAATGTGATTCGACACTTGAGGACACTGTTTGTGAAATTGCTTCAAATACGCAAATTGAAACATGTGAATTCTATAGAATGAATGCGAATAGTATCATTGACTATAGAAAGAGGTACGACAAGAGTGAAGTCACACTCTACTGTAGATAATGTGACCCAGACATTGCAGTACATCAGAATCAGTACACTGTGAATTCAAATAATCTACCTGCACTAGTTGTTGTCGACAAATACCTAGTAGTGGATGAAATCTAAAGAGTAGAAAAGTCGTTTTATCATGTATATAATTTTTTTTTATTAATAAACAATTTCACATACATCTTTAGAACATTTTATTCTTAGGGCGCTAAAATTAATATTAAATACACTTGTAAGTATATTCGCCACTAGAAAGTCGTTCAATTGAGGTACGTCAACGTAGATGTTGAGAAACTGCTTGTAGGTGTAACCACGACATCTGAACATGAAAAAGAGTAGTGCATGAAAGCCACATGTCTTAGTCGTTAAATCCTGTACTCTTTGTTGATTTTGAATAACGGTTTTCCCACTGCTTTCAATAAAGTTGCTGATGTATGGAGCATAGAATTTATACAATAGGCCAAGAGGATAAAAAAATTCAATATTCTTCGCTGTTTGAAAGATGCATAGGCAATGACCGGTCTTCAAAGTCAATGGACTGCTATTAACAATGATTAGGGTATTGTTAACACTTGGAATTTTTTCAATGAAGTCCGATGGTATGCAATAGGACTTGTATTGGGACATGTATGGATCCATACTAAATACGTTGATTATTTGGTTTGTGTTCATGGTGCTAGGTCTAGTAGAACACTGCCGTCGGGCGTGATTTCACAATAGGTTTAAAATTGACTCAGTGATATTAGTGTGATACTCTCAGTCAGAGTATTGGCAAATGTACACTCTAAACGTACATTCTCAGTTCGTACTATGTTCATATCTTGTGTGCCTGACAAGTCAGAAAAAATAGCAACGTGATGTTTTGAAAATATTGAATCAGTTATTTCATTTTCAAATAGTTGAGAGTCATGATCAAGGGATTGCATGATCAACTCGTACAGAGTTCTATAGGATTTTTTGTCATATGATAGAGTGTACAGTGGAATACCATTCACTTTGTACACAAGGCTAAATATACCGAAAAAATTAAAATCATGGGGGATTCTGTCCAGGATCCAACGGCACTGCTACTCTTCACAAAGGCCAAAGCCAATTTTGATGGGATTTCTCTATTGATAAATGATGAATCGCTATAGCTACGAGAACCAGTGGCAATGTGACGTTGATTGGTGATTGTATGGGGGACAAGAAGTTTAATGTTGTTACCATTGGCTCTTAGCTTTTCCACTGCCAATGCAAAAGAGCTCATAACCTGTTGTTTTCGAACTTGGAGAATTGCCGATGTTATAATGACATTTGCCTCGGGTGCTGCTTGAAGTGTTTTTCTCAAAATAAAATTAAATGGGGCCAGCTGTAACTTTATTTCGATCTTGACATTTGGAGGTATCCATTGGGATATATTGAGTATCTCGTGATTTAATTTTCAAACCAGAAGATATTCACGTGTCACTGCAGTAGTCAAATCCCCGTCAGTATCAACACCTGTTCGATATTCATAGCCCAATGATTGTCCTCTCATCTCCTTGTACGCCTTTGGTGTCATCATCATAAATTGTATGTAGCTTGCATAGTTTGATAAATTATTTCTAGTGCTCACCAATGTTCCATTAATAAATACATTAATTTGCTTGAATAGATGGTGTAGAATACAGTTATCATAGGAGAGACCATCGCCAGCATTTGGAGTTGTATTATCTGACTTTTTCTTCACCACGACATTTAAATCAATAAATGTTGACGACAAATCAATGAAATAGTCTTCATTGGAAAAAATTTGAAAGTGTATATTTTCCGAGAGGGGTTGTTGAGGATGAAATTGTTCATATTAGCCATACTTGACGCTGACATCAACATTTTCAGCATTGAATAGATTCGATGAGGAACTGATTGATGGATATGATTCCTTGTGGGGAAGATAAGTCATCTTAAGAGAAGAAATCCTTCTTTTATCTAACAATATTTTTCTTTTTCTTCTTCTGCTGCTTATTGACCTTCGTTGTTTTATTTCTCAAAGTCCTTTTTGATGTCCTTTGCTTCCTGCCTTGGTAGAGACTAATGAGTGAATGATGCGAATGCATTCTTTTCAATCCCTCCCCATTTTGTCGAGATTTTAATTGTTCACCAACAGATCTTGCTGAAGATCTAATATTTTCCTTAACCCTCTCCTTGAAATTCTTGCCTGACCCCCAGTCTTGTAATGGGGATACAGACAAATTCGACGCAACAGGTACAATATATTTTCTGGAAAGGGGTAGTACAGAACGAAATAGCCTAGCAAACCAGCTACCAAGACCATAGCCAGACATTGTAGTACGCCCCTTGTAGTAGTCCAATCCATTGCCTATTTGACGTGGACTCAAAGCACCAACATAACAGTCAATATCGGGACAGACAAATGGAGTTCTTCTATTGTTCATTGCTTAGGTTATTGTACCGTCGTTGTCGTTTACAAAGGGTCGAAAATGACATTTAATAACTTCTAATCCTTTTGAAATTGCTATTTGATCACCTAATTCAGTTCTTAGTGTTAACTGACAGAGTTCCAAATAGGAAGTGTTTACGGGAATATACTGAAGACGCTTTATATTGTAGTGGTGAACATGTTCTTGATTGGTTTTTCGTTCAAGAACTCGTAGGAGGGGAAAATTTGAATTACCATCCCGAAATGTTTCCACAAATGAAGCGTAGAGAAATATACAAGTGTCCGTGGAGAAGCTGGGTGCATAGTCTGCATAGATAACATGGTCACTACCACTGAAATTTTCTGTCTTAATAATATGGTTTTTAAAACCAAGAACCTCACGTAAATTCTCATTGAGGAAAATTCTTTCATTCTCAAATGGATTGGTAACATAAATTCTCCTTTGTTCCGTCAAATAATTGAAAGTGAAGCCACCTTTTTTCGACTTGAAATTTTTTTGTTGATAACTCGAAAAAGTTCTTGTATGATATTTTATTGCATATAGGGGATGTTAGCAATAGGGTACTCATTAGAGTTAAAAGTTGCCATTACACCCTCATCGCCGAATTCAAATGGTCTAATATTTATTTCATATTTACGATCCTTTCTCAGGATGTCATAGGTATTTTTGATAATACAGTCGACAAGAGCCACTTCATATGCGTATTAAAATTTGACGGCGGGGGAGAGTTTTATCCAAAAATCACTTGTCGTGTTCAAGTCATTGTAGAGAGGATCGGAAACATTGGGCATGAAGGTTACATATAAATAACTGGGATTTGTCAATATCTTCAACACCAATCCAAAAATCAAAATCCGAGTTGTATCCTAGCCAGCGAACAAGTAACTGTTTCTTACCCCTGCGAGTACGTGCCTTTAATATCTTTTCAATTGGATAGCTTTCAATAGCATTTTTACCTCTTCGCAATTCATAGTCATAAAAGCCGCCGATAATCTCTTCATCTTTGGTATCAAGCAGTTGATAAGTTATTGGTTTATTGTCTAGGATTTTTGAAACTTTAAAAAGCTCCTTGGACCACAAGTAATTCCCCTTTTCAAAAACATTAGTTGTTCTATTAATTCGAACATTATCAACAACATTTAACTTATTTTTCTTCTTCTTGGCATTTTATTAATTTGAATATTTTTTAAGTAAGGTGTCAATTTTTTCATTATCATAATAATGAACATACATTGGTGTAGATTTGGACAATAATTGATGGGGTCTCTGATTATAAATAAGCACGATTTTATCTATAACATGAATAAAAGCCGGCGTATTTTTCAATGCACAATATCTTGAAATTAAGAGTCGAATAGTTCTTATCAGTCGTTCGGCCAATGCAGCCTTTATAGGACTGTGACTATAATAGAACAGTGTACTATATTTCTCTAGTACTTTTGCAACATGAGGATTAACAAATTCCCTACCTCGATCCGTTTGAATTTTTTTATATGAATCCTGTTCGAGAATACTTTCAATGGCCTGAGCAACTTCAACGCCTCTCTTTGATCGCAATGGAATTGCATATGCATAGCGACTAAAAACACTGATTGCAAGTTGGATGTACTTTTATAGCGTATTGTGACATTTCTGGAACTCACCGAGAGTCAGGATATCGACTTTCATTATATGAAATATGTAAAATGCTTTAATTTTCTGATATCGTTGGGCACTAAGGCTACGATTTCTGTGTAGGTTATAACTTGGTTCATTTTGTAGATAGTCTCGTACACTTTTAGTGTGAGCACCCGTGACTTTGGAGAGAGTTGTGGGGGACCTTAAACTCCCCACCTCGCCAATATTTTCATAAGCACCTTTCAGAACGTCAGCCATTTTGAACTTAAACACGTTGTGTAACGTCCAATACCCTTTCGTATACGGGCTGTTGGTGGTAGTGGTGACGTTGACCTGATACGTCTTCGCTTCCGTTTATCTCTCAGTGTTATGATAGTATTTTCTAAAATTGATTTAAAATCTTCTTCTTCTTCTTCTTCAAATTCTTATTTTAATGTTGACGATGATGATGATGCTCATTCATTTAATTTTTTTTAGAATTTGTATATTACCAATAAGATTTTTGGGGAAGTTTAATGTATTTAGAAAGTTGTATAGACGAGTGTCAAATGATAATAGTCCTTTACGATTTGTAACTATATCATACATTAAATCAAGTTGAATATAGCTCTTGCCTTGAATTATAATCCTTTCCCCATTGCTCTCAACTTGAATTTGATCGCTTTCCAGGAGATAGATTAGGAGTCGTGTAAATTTTTAAAGCTATTATATGGGACGTATATTTACAAATTTAAAAAAAAATTAATTCAATTACACCATAATTGAGTTTGTTACAAAAGTACGTAATTGATAAGATGATTCTTTTTGGGAGCAGCAGTAGCAGTGGGCTTCGATCGATAGTGTTTGCCCACTCGACAAAGTGCAACTTGAAGTAAAATCAGTTTTTTATCATCATCAATAGTTTCATTGTCGAGGAATTGACTCAGATTGTCCTCAAAGTTTTCGACGGATGAGAAAGCGAGCTCTGTCGGGGTCAATTTATAAGGTTTGGTCATCTAAAGGAAACTATTTACATGTCCTGAAATTATCGGCAGTAAAAGCGTGAAGAAGCTAACACCTACCTGAAGAAGTCGTTTCTTATTAAAATTCTTTCCTTTGTTTTTAGAGGCCAATTTACGTACAATGCAACGATGTTGCTTTGCCTGTTGCTTAACTACTTCTGGTAGTTGAACATTACCCTCGGTCAAATTTAAACAAAGTTCAGATATTAGATTAATGAAATCATTGTCAATACCGTGTTTGAGTATTGTTTTTCTAAGCTGAGGTTTTGAATTTCGGGTGTATTTTGATTAAGATCCAGCAGGATATAACCGTGGGGTTTATTAGTTGCCTGATTGAATGCTGAGAGCAGAAATTTAGGGGCACCTGGATAGATTTGTTTATTGAGGGTTATTAGCGAGCTAGAATCACGAACAACTCTGTGGATGATATACTAGGTACAGTTCAAAGCAAGTGTTCGCATACATTTGCTCTGATGAAAGAGATTGTGTAGAACCAGAGTAACGGAAATCTGTTCATGATGAGAGCGAACAGTGAACAATTGCAGCAATTGCTGGGACCATTGTTCAATAGATTCAGCCAGATCGTCAATGATCAGCCAAGAGTTTGGTTCAATAATGTTGAAAACATCAAGTCCCTGTATGAACTGTATCTGCATCCATCCAATGGTGGCAGCAGCAATTGCTTTTATTTTATTGTACGATTACTGCGAATTGCTAAATAAGGATTATATTTTTTTCGGACTTACTGCACACTCATTATCAAAATAATCTAGTATTTTAGTTAAGAGCTCTTGAGTGCCCAACAGCGAGGATCCACACTATAACGATACATGCGGCGATATCAAATGATGCATGTTCCCTTCAGCTTTTAATCTTGAAAAATAAATGTAGACCCCTATTGTATAAGGCTAAATAATTTTTACCTACTACTACTACTCTGCTCTTCAATAAGACAAAGACAAAGACAAAGACGTATAAACAATCATATTTTTTCTTTTATTATTTTAACAAAAAAAAGTAACAATAAATTGAAAAAAAAAAAACACTTTTTTTAAATTTATTCATAATAAAAAATACAACAACAACAACATTTACATAGTTACACACAGATAAAAAACACTTTTTTTTTGTTTATTTATAGAGAAAAAAAACATCAAATTAGAGAGAGAGAGCACTTGAAAAAATACAACTTTTAAAATTTATTTATAATAAAAAATACAACATTTACATAGGTACAGAGAAAAAACACTTTTTTTTTGTTTATAGAGAAAAAAACATTAAATTGGAGAGAGCACTTGAAAAAAAAAATCTGCTCTAAGTCCAAAAAAAAGATAACTTTGGTGACGGAGTGCCCCCCGCGCTGGCGGCGGCCGGCCCCCCCGGGCCGCGGGGCCCCCCCCCCCCAAAGGCCGCGAGGCCCCCCCCAAAGGTTCTTAGGAAATAATTTACAGGACTTTATTTAAACCGAGACTTTCCCTGTGGGCAATACATTCGATCCGGTCTGAAGTTAAATAGTGTCCAAGGGGGAGGGTGGTCACACCATCTTGACAAACATAGACCTTGTCGGAAATGGTACTCATGGCTATTTTTTCTACATTTACCGTATAGTTCCTGTAGTTCAATGAATGAATTGCCAACAATTTGGCTCGTGGAATTGCATTTTCAACAATACAATTCCTATAAATGTTCATGTCGAAATTCTTGTCCACATAGCGCGTGGGTACTCCTTTGCAACGTTTCTTGATTTCCTCGTCGTATGTCTGTATAAAGTACATTTGCGGACCTACAAACATACCACGGGAAATCAAGTCGCTACCCGTTTCAGATTTAAAAAATAAAAGCTGATTGGGCGCCCGACGTTTCACTAGCTCAGGGTAAAGACCACCATTCCAATTGGTGTAGTCCATCCGTGAGCTGATAATTTCACCGTGCGCCAAATCATCAATTAGATTTGGTGTTTTACTTTGACCAGTAGAGAATCCGTGTCACCGTAGCAGACCTCTACTTGCCCCTTTTCCGGCCACCGGACCCTAGACACACTATAGTAGAATTCCAACTTGAGCTTTTTTGAGATTTCCAAGATAGCAATGCCTGCAGCAATATTTTTATTCAAGACAATGCGTCTTTTTCTCCTATTCAAAAGTACCATGTCCGGGCCAATGATTGTGAAGGAAGTGTAATTGGGATCGGCAATAATTTGAGCACATTGTTCTGGATCGTTCACAACGTCACAACGATTCCTATTGCGAACCCTCTCACACATTTTGCCGAAAGCCGAATTTAAAATGAGTTTATAAATTTCTTTTTCGGCTTTCGTCTGTGCTGCAGAGCGTTTGCTGACAAAAGTGTCAACAAATATTTTCAAATGTGGTTTTTGACTAAACCGAAGTGCTCGTTGAACCTTTTTGACGTTGAAAAAATTGTTAAACATCCATTTTAACGCTACATGATGCACAACTATGTTTTTTTTCGGCAGAAGGTCAGCAATAAGTTTTTGTTTTGAAGGCGCCCAATGCAATCCGTCCACCTCGACTAAACGCCTATTGCGAGGGCTCAAAGAGTCCTTAGTCACGGGTCTATTGATACATGGGAAAACAAAATCCTTTACTGAATCGTGAAGCTCGACTGGTATCTCTCCATCAATTTCAAAAAACCATCCGACCGGTTCATTCTCCTCAACCCTGTCATTGTTGGAGAAATGGGGAGCTTGAGGATCATTGAGCCATTTATAGTTGCTGCAAGGTCGTGCATACTTGGACATGGCCGAGGGGTAGAGAGAATTCATATCAAGGAAAACTGCATTCGATTTTGTCCCCGTCTTCTCTCCCGTTGGATCAGTTTCCAAAATACGGTCCCTGTGAAAAACAAAACCCCCCTCATTGACTTCTCGATGAACAGGGGCTGATCAATGTCAGTGATTAGCCCAATTTTTTCCCCACTAATTTTCAGGATGAGGTCCATCACTAGATGAGGCGAAGAAAAATAATAACTCAAATCAAGATTAAATTCCTCAAATATTTTTTCCGTATTTTTACACATAATGTCTAACAGAGTTAACACGTCACTCGACAAATACAGCTTGCAGTAGTCAAATCCATTTTTACACCCTCCCTCTGCCCAAACTTTTTTAGCAAAACTGTATTCCTCGGGGGTGCAACTACGATCGTGAAGACTGTCAGTAAAACGATTCAATACAAGGAATAGTCTCCTCGGCGAATCTTGACATGGAACAATAATGGTCATAAGGAGAGATGCCCTTGACGGTTAACAAATCATATAAATCATTTGGAAATTGTTGCTTGAGAAGGGGGAAAGGATTGTAGCCGTCATCGTTTTTCTGCACTTGAATTAATTTGCTTAATGATTTGGGGAAAAACTGTATGAATCTAAAAAGCAAATTTTATTCGTGTACTCAACGCCAGCGTCAACAAATTTCCCCATAAATTCCGAAACAAGCAACTTTTCTACTGATTTAGGTACGATTTTGTACGTAAAGCTTTCTATCACCCATGCATCATCATCTACTGTTCCATTTCTTTGAAGATGTGCCAATGCAGGTAGCACATACTTTAGATCGTAGTTAGAGTTATGTATAAAAACCGGTAGAAAAAGTTGTTGTTTAATTTTTAAATTACACGAATTGTGAGCCCACCCCCGAAAGTTACTTTTTCCCGTTGAATTGGAGTCAATAAGGTGATTGTGGTCCTGGACCTCGTATTTTGGGGCAAGGGCAGCCCTACACACCCAGCAAATTGTTCCCTTTTCCAACGCCAGTTGTTCTTTAGCAAACAATGTCATTTTATTATTGGTATGAATGAATCTAGAAATTGCATTGTTTAACGTTTTTATTAACTAAAATAATTGCTTTTCCTTACTGCCCTCCTCGTCCATAGTAAAAAAAAACTCTTCCCAGATAAGTGTCTTGATGGTGTTACGACGGGCGTGTGCGTAGGAACACGCAACTAGTTTGTGTTCCTTGACTGTATTTGGCCTTGATGGGTCTGATAGCTCAACCAGTCTTGTTTCACAGTCTAAAGACATTTTATCAGAGTTTAAAAGAGAATTTTAAAATTTTTTAAACCGTAAAGTGTCTTTGCCTTCTACAGACAGTTCAAGTCTTTGATTTCCGTGAAGTTTGCAATGTCCTATGGGATCTGAGAACGTTCGCTCGGATGTAAATGGGGAGAGACACATGGGACAATAGAAACATTCTCCTTTCTTCATACCTTGAGAGAGGAGTCGACTTATTGCCGTGACGGGAAAAAAATGACCATAGGAATTTACATCTTTGGGAGGTGGGTAAATAATCCATACCCAATTTTTAACATTTTCCACCGTCGGTATCCTCGCTGAGTACAAAACTCCTTTTTTATTTGTTTTTTTTCCCCCAGCTACAAAGTCTATGTCGTACTGGCGACCACCTACCCCCACCCCAAGAATTTACTTTGCTTTTTAGAGTATGCTTATTTATTTAAAGGAAACAGGATACATTCCCTCTAAATAGTCAAAAATTACTTTAGAAAAATTTTTCTCACCGTTACTTGCAAGTTTGTCAAGATTTTTAATTGATGACTCATTATATCATGTCTTATGGGCTGCTGCTAAAAACGCATATTTAAAACATTGTAGTCCAGTGTCAAATGTGAAACTTTGAGCCCCTTTGGTAGCTGACAAATCTGGGTGGCATTTTATTTTTAGATTACCCGCTCCCCTTAAAATAAAGTTTTTTTAAATCTACTGAGATTCAGATCCATGCGTTCAATGTATAAAATGGTGGACCCACTCCCCCTCTCATTAAATGTATCCAAAGTTGAAATTACTTTATTCACCCAGTTGAAAAAGTTGTCTTCAAAATCGTTTAGACCTGGGTAGAAAGTCTGGTTGCCTGTTGAAAAATGAAAATAAAAACTGTCCCCGGATGTCCCCTTTTGTAAGTAAACTTTTTGATTCACTGATGCTTTAATTCCCGCTCGACCTCCCCATTTCTGGATCTGAATCTCAACAAGTGCTCAAATTCTGTCGATATAGCTATGGAGAACTTTCACGGGGTCATTTAAAATAATGCCAGCGTTTTCCTCATGGGAGCTAAAATCTACCCTGTATGTTTGCAAATGGCTTAGAGCAGATTTTAACAGATAAAAATCCAGCAATTCCAGGGATGTAATACTATTTTCATGTCCCGACCCTGCCTGTTCAGGACTCAATTCAGTGATAATAAAGTTCCAATTAAAAATGCCCCCAGAAAAACGAGCTAATGTTGTTTTATTAATACTAATACTACCACTAAGTGAACACTGGATGAGGGCGACAGAGACTTTTCATTAACATCACTCCCAGTCTGTTCAATTACAGTGGGGGGATATGACATGAGGTCCCCTAGTACATATTCCAAGGTGTTTGGAGACAATTGGTCGAGCCAGCCTGTATTGTCCTGTGATGGAATTTTGTTATGAGGACCCGGTTCAGATTTACTTGTAGCATCACTTAAATGTTCAGGCATGAAACTATCTGCCCACTCTGGGGCCTCAAGCATGTCAATATTGCAAGTTAAGTCCTCCAGGCTGGCCATTTCCCCAAAAACATCGTTAAGGAACCCCCCATGCCACTCCAAATTCTCTAGAACCAGTGTAGGTTCATCCCTGAACTCTGCTGGTGGTGACAGAATTGGTTCTGTAAATACACATGCTTCATCACTCAATGGTGTCGCTGGTGGTGCTATATTTTTAATCTGTAGAAAAAAAAAGTTTTATTTTTTATGAAAAGTAATCATTATTTTATAGTTAATAAACTTTGTCAATTTCTCATAGTCATTGTCCCACTACCACCACCACCTGAACAATTAAAAGAAGAAGAAAAAAAAGTTACATTGCCTTATGTCTTTCATAATGTCAACTGAACATGTTAAAAAATATATTTTTTTTTAGTCAGGAAAATGTAGTCTTATTCTTAGAGGGTAAGTTAGAACAAGAGAATGATAGAAAAAATTAATGGTTTTATTCCAAAAATTTTTTTAAAATAAAAATGCAAAATATGGGCCCAATTCGAGTGCTTGACCCTCTTCAATATAACTGTCAATGAAATGTGACCATCGTTCAACTGACGTGGTATGCTGTATGAACACTTGCTCCTCGGCTTCAGTTAATGGACACGAATCCCATATGTCGGCGGTTGGTGGTGGTGTTACTTTCTCAATAATTCGAATTTTCCTCTGTCTTTTGCCAACGGATTTGTTTGAAGTTGACCTGGGCTAAATAAATCATTGTAAGAGAGAAGAACTTTTTTTCTCCATCCATATCAACAATTAAAGTGCAATTAAAATGTTGGATGGTCCTTTTTCGAGCCCCCCCCCCGGGGAGAACCCTTGGGAAACAGGAGCTTCCTTTGATACAGGATGATCGAGACCCGCTTAAATTGGGGGTATTGGACTTCATAATGCTTTTCAAAGAGAACTGTCTTAAATTCTTTTCTCGAATTCATCTTTTTCAAACGAAAATAATTGCCTGAAAATGAGCTCTTGCAAAATAATATTTTCTTTGCATGTGAAAGACATAGTCGGAGATTATTAAAAAGACCCTTCTTATCGCAAATGCATATCCTGTTTCAAGAACCTCACTAAGCGGATTAAAATTCAGACTATAGCGATGGGAATAATTTGATAAGAGCCCGGATATGCGTACAGTTTGAGAAACAGTGAATAGATAGTTTTTGTTTTTAAAAGGAATATTGGAATTATTGCATTAGAATGCGTCTTGGTTAGAAGTTACAAGGTAGGGTGTTTTTTTTTATAGAAATGCGTGATAAACTATTTCAGTGTTATAAGCTTTCCTTTATATACAGCTAATTTGGTTAATGAAAGAAAATGAAATAGTTTTTAGAAACAAATTTTAAGTTTTACTCATCAAAAGCTATGCGCCTGAGAAAATTTACCTTATTTTTGAAAATAGGGATAGAAAAAATTATGTATATACTTACAAATTCTAACTGGGCTTCTACATCTGAACTCCTTGGCAAAACATGAATGAGGTCAAGCTCACGATCTTCAGTAGGCTGAGCTGAGGCATTATGAGAAGCAGTCCATTCCCTTTTCATCTTCCTTCCAGTTGGCATGGAGCTAACACTGGGGTCAGAGGACCCTGCCATTAAAAGACTCGCGGCCATTGGCTGGTCCAGGTCATGTGTAATTCTACCAGCGAATTTGATAATTGATGGTCTTGTGGCTTGCATTAATGCAGGTTCGCTCCGTCTTGCTTTCTTTTCAAGAGGGGCATTATAGAACTTATCTTCTTCCTTTAAAAAAAAAGACAAAAATTTAGCATGAAAAAAAAAATGCATTTTGGGTTTGGAAAATAATTCAGTCTATGTTAGACATCTAAAGTAGTGTAAAAAACATCTTGATTTCAAAATCAGGGGTTTTGATAGTGGGATGGAGGGCCTTTTATAAACTGCCCCCCCCCTACGTCCATGCTTCCGTGACTTTATTTGTAAATTCAAACTTAAAAAGCAGTATTTGCGTTCCTTATTAAACAATATGGAGAAGAATTGCATGTGACAGTCAAGTACTTCCGTATTTCATAAGATGGAGAACAGATTTGTTTTTCTTATTCAAGATTATCTGGTCACTGACACTTCCTTCAGCGAGCCTCCTCTTTGTATATTCAAGCGTAAAATTGTTACTAATCATGCTGTTATGAACATTTTGTGAAACTCAAAGTCAATTTAGTCAGAAATTATTAAACTCTTTGGTATAACAGCCTTTTTTTCTCTTTAAACTATCAGATTTCAATCAAATGTAGATATAAATAGAAATTTAAGAATTGGAAAAGTTAATTAACATGGCTCAGTCAATTCCCCCCCCCTATGAGATAATAAGGCCCGTCAAATAAAAATGATATCTAAGATAAAAATGTTATTTATTATATAGATTTATATGTTAAAAAATTTTTTTTTTGAGGAAATGGGGGGAGGGAGGGGGTGAGGGTTTGAACGCATTAAATTTCAGGAAGAGATTCTTCAACGCAGACTGGCCTGGAAATATTTTCAAAAAACATCCCTAAAAAAAAAGCCACTGATCTTGATAAAAAATCGCACCGTAATACAAACTTAAAAAGCAGGATTTGCGGTCCTTATTAAACAATATGGAGAAGAATTGCATGTGACAGTCAAGTACTTCCGTATTTCTTAAGATGAAGAACAGATTTGTTTTTTCTTATTCAAGATTATCTGGTCACTGACACTTCCTTCAGCGAGCCTCCTCTTTTTATATTCAAGCGTAAAATTGTTGCTACTCATGCAGTTATGAACATTTTATGAAACTCTAAGTTAATTTAGTCAGAAATTATTAAACTCTTTGGTATAACAGCCTTTTTTTTCTCTTTAAACTATCATATTTCAATCAAATGTAGATATAAATATAAATTTTTAAGAAGTGGAGAAGTTAATTAACATGGCTCAGTCAATCCCCCCCCCCTATGAGATAATAAGGCCCGTCAAATAAAAAGGATAGCTAAGCTAACAATGTTATTTATTAAATAGGGTTATAAGGTAACAAATTATTTTTTTGAGGAAATGGGGGGAGGGGGGGGTGAGGGTTTGAACGCATTAAATTTCAGTAAGAGATTCTTCAACGCAGACTGTCCTTGAAATATTTTCAAAAAACATCCCTAAAAAAAGCCACAGATCTTGATAAAAAATCGCACCGTAATAAAAACTTAAAAAGCAGTATTTGCGTTCCTTATTAAACAATATGATGAAGAATTGCATGTGACAGTCAAGTACTTCCGTATTTCATAAGATGAAGAACAGATTTGTTTTTCTTATTCAAGATTATCTGGTCACTGACACTTCCTTCAGCGAGCCTCCTCTTTGTATACTTTTACCCCCTCAACAGGGTCTTCTTTCCCCGCCCCCGCAGACGTTACTTGGACTATCTGTCTTGGCTTTTCTCTGTCTACAATTACCCAGCCCAGTCTTGATGCAACCTATTGCCCAAAATACTTGATAAATTCAATTCAAACGCAGACTGGCCTGGAAATATTTTCAAATAACATCCCTAAAAAAAAGGGGGAGGGTAATAAAAAGGAAGCTTTTGTAACAATTAATACATTAAAAGAATCAACATTTTATTCTAATCCCAAATTACCGATCGAAAGCTAAGCACTTTTCCAAAAACATCCCTAAAAAGGCCACTGATCTTGATAAAAATCGCACCGTAAATTTCAGCCTATAAGAGAACTATGTGGAGATTTCAGCTCCTAAACAATAGGCTTCTAAGTGCATAAGTACCCTTAGTTCTAGTGTCTGTCTTAAGTAGTCAAAAAGATTAAGCCATTAGCAAAGTGGTTGTTTCTACCATTCTATTTTAATTTTTCATATACAATGAACCAAAATCAAAGTGAACATGTTTCTCTTTTTTTGAATATTTACTAAAATTGAAATACAGGGGATCATTTAATATTTAACGATGAATGAAGCTTTTTTAAAAAGAGGTAACCACACAGTGTAAGGAAAGAATTTCTTCCTTAACTTAATGACAAGACAATTTCTTTTTATTATAATAATGAGAAAATTTTTACTCGCCAGAAATTGATTAGAATTATCCATTTTCTATGTAAATGTTTACAAAAAATGTCTGTAGTGTTAAGTTGAATAGACTATTCAAAACTATTGAACAATCTAATTTTAAACCTGAATATATACAAAAAATTATTGCATAACAGCGAAACAAGACATGCTGGTTTTGGTTTATCACTAAAAAAAGACATTGAACTTTGAAATTGCGTAAATCCCTTGGCAAAGAAAGAGTGTAATGACCAGTAGAATAAAATTACCTACCAGAAAAACCGGAAGGAACGTAAAGTGGCAGAATTCAATAGATCAATTCTACTGACGGTCAACCATTTTGATCAAAAGCTTCCATCAATCAACTGATTAAACCAAAATTGACTGTCAAGGAACCTGTTTGAAGCTTGAGTCAAGCGTTGATGGTAATTGATAGAAAGTTTGAATGACTTTCAGTTCCGAAACGGTCAATCTTGCTTTAATCAATTGATTGACGGAAGCTTTTGATCAAAATGATTGACCGTCCAGGGTGTCCTTTATTCCTTTGATGCCAGACTTTTAACAATACCCTTTTTACAATAGTTTCTTTTTAGCAATATTCAAGAGCACGTAGCAGGACAGTCCTAGCGTTGAGCTGTCCAGTGTTGAGTTTTTAATTAAAGTTCTTAAGCTATCAAACTTGAGACTGAAAGTCATGCTTTGCCAATAAATTGCTCTAAAATGATATTCAACGTATTGGTCTATTTTATCTATATTATAATTATTATATTAATTTAGTGGTATAGATTAATTAGCGTAAACATACGGTTCTTCTTTTTCTAACATATAAAAACAATAATAGGATTCCAGGACCATGATTTGGAGCAAGATCACCTTAGCAACTCACTCAATCTTTTTATAATGGTTCCTTAAAAAAGTCATGAGTCTAGGAACAGGCAAGTAGTAACTATATGATAAGCTGTAAGAATACAAATTATAAAGTTGTGATTGAACAATCTTTTCAATATTTATTTAGATAAAGAGAAAATAAAATGTTTCGAATTTTTTTCTTGTTTACTTGATTCTTAACTCAGGATACGATTTCTTGGTTGATGAGCAGATGCTCTACAAGGAGCGGAAGAGCTTGAATGAGCAATAAATTCGTTTAGCGAGGGATGAGCAAAAAAGATTATTTATTGGAAAAAAGTAAAGGGTTCAATTTCTTTTAAAATATAAAATGGGGAGAGAAAAAAAATGCATAAATAACAATTATACGAAGAATGAAACAAACTTAAGGTTAAGAACCCTTGATTTTTATTTTAACTTTACAATTACAAGAAGCCATGTCTGTCGCATTGACTTTTTATGTAAAAATACACGCCATTACACAAAAAGACGGCAACAGTATACAGACTACACAGAATTAAGATCAAAACTTTCTGCTCAGCTAAAATTTTCAACCTATGAGAGAAAAGAGAAATTGATCAATGGAAGATAAGACATTTAAAGAAGTAAATATAAAAATAAATAAACAAAGAACTGGGCTAAAACTTAAAAACAACCCTAAAACAGAGTGAACCAAATTAACATTCGATCCTTCGTGAAGGATGGGCGTTAAAATGCCCAAATGGATGCCTGTTTCATTCGAACATGAAAGATTATTACGAAAAAAAAGAAGAACAAGCTAGGAGGAACAGAAAGGGACATTTAACTAGTAATTACGGCAAGACGTCAGTCTATGAGTTAAAAGAATAGATAATAGTTTAGAATAGTATATTTATTCGATAATTAGGGTTAGCGGCTTCAAAAGGGCGTTTATTTGAAACACAATACAAATGTGCATCCAAATGGTCAAAAGAATGTATTTGCAGTTCTCAGGAATGGATAGTTATTCAGTCAAGATTTTTATGGCTCATCCAATTTGTGAGGTGTGTCTCAATATGTTTTTGCGGAGCTTACCCGATGGTTGCCAGCGTTTATAGCGTAAAAGTATGTAATTGTACTTTTCGTACCGCCTCGTCACTTCCACCTTTCTCTAACTATGAGCATACAGACCGACAAATTTTGTCTGCATATTCCCTGATACTAGTTGAGGTATTGAATGTTACTATCTCTGTTCTTAGCCTCTCGGAAACATTTCTATGAACCTTGTTTTAAAAGATTCAATTGTAGTTTTAATGGCCTTGGACTCTGTTTCCTTAACTGTCTCAAAATGTTTAAGGGCCTTTCCATTTAATCTAGCTGTAACGCATTGCTCTTTGACCTTACCGTCAAATGACTCAGTTAATTCGTCGAAAATTTTTATTTTTTCGATAAAGTGGCAATACAGAGAAGAAAAAAGACATAGAGATAAGAAGAAGATCGCTGCGTTTATCAAAGCAGAAAAAGAAAAAAAAACAACAACAAAAGTCAGTATTCAATAAAGGTTAAAGAGACACTCGGCCTTGATTCACCTATATAGCCAACTAACCATGTTTCGTGAAATTTCACTAAAAATTTTAAGCCGTTGACAGCTTCAATTTTAAGTTTAACGAAGGAATAAAATAATGATAGACAAAGCCAACAAGGGCCACAACACAAAGAACAAAAAAAAGATCAACAGGTGGAAGTGCTTAATATCAATAATGATAAATCAACGTAAATAACAAACCAGCATTAATATCAACGTGAACGCATTCATCGTACTAACGCTACTACTACTAACAAGTCAGTGCAGGACCAAGCCTTCTGTTTGATTTACTCTTTAAATGTTTCTTAATCAGGCTCGTACACAAGTCTATTTTAGGGGGGACACGGATTTAAAATAAAAAATTGGTGACTCATGTGAAAATTATTAAAAATTTATAAGGAAAGTTATAAAAAGTAGTGTTTAGTAAGGGTGGGGGAGGCGTTTCTTGCGTTCGTTTCTCTTCGTTTCTTATTTACTTAATCGTTCAGTATTTTTTTCATTTTAATGCTCTGACAATATATTTTTTATAAATACGTTCTAAACCGCACTCGTTATACATGACGTTTGGTAAAATACGAATAAAATATAAAAACTATTAAGAAAGCCAATAGAACGAGGGGGATTTTCAGCCAGATGAAAAAAAGAGTCAGAAAGACGAAAACATATATTTCGGCAAGGACCTCCGCCAAGCCGTCTTCATTGCTCAAAAACAGAAAAAAAACTAGCCTATTGAAGTAAACCCTAACAAAACCTTTCTGTTTATGCTTTATTTTATAATTTTATCTAAGATAACCAGGAAGGTTTCTTACCGACAATCAAGGGAACTTCAGATAATAGAGAGCCATCCCAAGCAGTCCAGATAATAGAGAGTCAGCCCAAGCAATGACTCCTTTACCAACTGCGAAGTCCTTTACAAAATCACTCATGAAAACACCAAAACAAGAGCGAGTTCCAGCACCATAATTATCATCCAGTTGTCCATCATATGTCAAGTCTAGTTGCCGTTCGTCTGTCTGAAAAAAAGCAAGACCTTAAAAATTGGTACTTGTCTGTTAAAAGACACACACTCAAGAATTACGCTATGTAAGATCTGACATAAACCGGTTTCCTCTCTGGGATTGGCTATGATCCCAGAGAGGTAAGAAAAACTCATTGAGTGTTTATTTTCAATGGGAAAAACTACGATGTATATATGTTTTAATTACATATTTAATATACAGTGGTGGTTAGGGGGTTAGGTTATGTTGGGTATTAAATATAATACTCTCTTAACGTTACCTTTCAAGCTCAAGCACCACAAATAACATAGTTGCTCAAATTTTTGTTAAAAGACGCATTTTCTCATCAGTGCCTCCTTATGAAAGGCAGCGAACCTCAGAATGGTTGTTGCTACATTGGGTCAATTTAGCTATTTTGATCGATTGAAAATAATGTTGTGAAGTAATATTTATTGTATTTGGGGGTTGTAGTCGTAGATGCCCTTATTCTCCTTTTATAGGGGAGATAAACTCTGGCCCTAAGGTAATTAAACTTTTGTAGCGTGCCTTAGGCTATGACCAAACTAATAAGGCGTACCGACTGATTATGTTCGAGAGGCTAAAAATAGATCGTAGAGAGGTCGTCTAAAATACAATACTTTTATTCATTTACCATATAATATAATTGGTTATAATCTGTCTACTGGGACTGGCTGTCCCAAGTAGGTCACAAGTCTCAATAAAACAACAATAAAATATAAATAAGATACTTAGACACTTACAATGATAAGACAAAGTCCCAAAGTATTTCTAAAACAACGGACCTGAGGTCAGTCCGGCATAGAGTTAGTATAAGATTTTTCTTTCCGATAAAATGTATCTTTTATACATTTTTATCAACCACACCTTCCCACGTAAATGCTAGGAAGTGATAATTTCTCAATTTCCCGTTAAACAGAGCTTAGCAGGATATGTTTCTTATCTTAATCAAAAAGTGGTATTTCCAAACTTCATATTTGCGTCATATATATTTTTACTAAATTATTAATTAACTAATATTAGAAAGCTTTACCACAATACTCCCCATTTAAAGAATAATTGTCCTAATTCTCAATATTTTACTTTTAAAACAACTTAATATCGTTTACAGCTATTATGCTGCCATCTTTGGGTCATTATGTGCATTTACCCTCAATGGGTTTCCTTAGGGTTATGTTTCTGGTCCAGTATAGGCCGTGTTCTTTTTTTTGTCGGAGGATTTCAATTTGAAATTCATCCTTGTTTCTCTTTTTCTCTGTCTATCTGACTAACAATTACTCTTTTACCCTCTTCATATGCATCTTCTGTTTTACTTGACCCCAAGTGGCTTATACATAATATTAGTGGTTTTGCTTAAATTAGATTTATATTAGAATAGTTTTATGAATTTTTTTTAGTTTAAATTTAATTCCCATTAATAATTTAATTTATCTGTGTGATGTGGTTGATATACCTTATATTTTTTTTTTAGAAATGCCTTGGGTAAATCACATATAACATTATTGATTTTAAAATTTTCACATATATTTTTTTCAGCACAAAGCATTTTCACATATTTCCATAACATGAGCCATTTGGCTATGTAGCACATATTCTAGGCCTAAATTAAGTTCTGTTTTTATCTCACTTTCGATGATTTTGTAGTTCTGTAGTTTCCAAATATCAGTTGATCAAGTATGGTTTGGTTTCTGATGGTATTAGGATATAATTGAACTGGCTTTGAAATTTGCTACTTTCCAAAAAAGCGTCAAAGAAATGATTGAGAAATGGGTCCAAAAGGATGTTATGAAAAATTTGATTTCCAAAAAAATATAGCTAAGACTGTATCTAAAATAAATATTCACATTAGTATACATATAAAGCATATATTTTTACATATATAGTAGAATGAAACACTCAATTTTCGTATATATCAATACATTCGAAAGTTAATTACTTTAATTACTTTCTCCACTTTTTTTTAATCACTCCAAAAATAATATCCCGCATAAATTGAAATATTATGTTCCTTGCTGGATTATTCTTTCAAACTTAAATACTAAACTGATTATTTTACTTACAACTGATTATTTATAAATTATTAATACTTTGACTCGAGGCCAAACATTTACATATAACATTACATCACTAGTTAAAATTTAAAGTAAATTAAAAACATAGTATATACACAAGCATTGTGTAATAAACTTACACAAGCATTGTTAAGTAACAAAAATTAGATACAATATTACCAAAAATACATTTGGTTAAAGTTTTAAAAGTTATTTTAAGACACTATATAGTAATTTAAATATACACAAAGCATTTTTTTAAAGTAAATTTCTCAAAAAGCAACACTAAAATGTGTTATAACTCTTTTTTTCCATTAGCAAAACGCTCAAAATACCAATTTAATTAAAATCAAAAGTATTACTAAGAATTACTAAGTATAGCAAAGAATTCGCTTCACTATTTATCGTACTTTTTTACTTTAATATTTATGCACTCGTAGTGCCAATCGTTGTAATTATTTTCTTACTCGTTTTCTAAACACAATGTGCCGCTAAAATAGAAACATTCCGTTTCTGGTTTATTTTAATTGTATTCTTTAAAAGTTAAAATTAGTATTAACTATTAAACATTTAATACTATATTAAACACTCATATTAGTAAAGCATTAATACAGAATATTTTTCTTTTTTTTTAACAACACCACTGATTTATCATTTGACCAGAAGTCACAAAACTTGAATAGAACAACTACCCCATAAGCATTGGTTAAAATTTTTAAAAGTTACTTTAAGACACTATGTAGTATTATAACCACAAAATAATCATTTTTTTTCAATTAGATTTCTCACAAATAAAAACTAATAATTGGTATAACTCTCTTTTTCTAAAACAGAACACTCAAAATACCAATTTAATATATTTATATATTGTTTATACTGACATAAGTTATGTTGATGCATAACTTAATTGTTTAAAAACAGACAATAATTATGTAATCTTACAATTTATTTAAACACTGCAATGTTTATTCTTTGTACAAATATTAAATCAATCCAGTAAGACTTTTAATCTGATAAGTCTTAAACTGCAATTAAAATATTCACACAATTTTTTTTTAACTCTAACAAATGGATTTATACACTATAACAGAGAACTGTGATTAGCTGCTATTTAAAGGCTTAGCAACAGTTCTTACAATACGACTGTTATTAAAATTTATAATTTTGCAATTTTATACGATGCAAATTCCATATTTATTAAAGGTTTGCAAAATACATTTATAGCTGTATATTTCGTCAATAACATTTGTTTAGCTTACTCTGTGTCGGTTCGTTTATACGACATTTTTGTTTTTTTGAATTTCCGGTCATTGAGACAGTTTAATAGAGTATTCGACTGTCATCTCTTTTTTCCAGTTTTAATGTCCTTTTGGGACAAGGCTTAGCTTACAGTTTAGATTTGATAAGCTCAGAATTTAGCTATTCACCTTTTTACCTGTTTTGGCACTACCAATTGACTTGTGCCCGTACCCTGAAGGTTTGCTTACCCGGGCTGCCTTCTGGTAGCTCTATAACGTTTCTAAGTTCTCTTGTCATCAGCTACAGCTAAAAGACTATTATGAACCTGCACACAAAATAATTCTGCACACAATAATCAAATTCTTAAGGCTATTATGTGCCTTACTTTCAATTTATGTCATGCTCGTCATTTTTCTGAAAACGACTTCCACATATGAGAGCCAAATTTCTTTTCTTGACTACTTTGAGCATTTGTCCAATATTTCTATTAATCTCGGCCCGCGTTTACCAATGTAATTGTGGCTCCGTAGTATTAATGCTACTTATTTGTACTTATTTAGTACAATTTTCATACTAGTTCGTCCGACAAGTTCAATAAGTGCGTATAACAGAGTTTAACTGACTTCATTCAGTATATTTTCCTTTTAGTTTCGTCTGGCTATATTTTCAACTTGAACCCTTCTCTTTTTTTCCGATATTTCAATGGAGCCTAAGGGTTTTTTCAAGTCTTTTCCCTCTTTTCAAGTAAAATATGTCTTTTTTTCTTTTTTTTTTAAAAGACTATATTTATATATTCCTTGTTCTTTTTCAATAAACTTAACAAGTTTCTATGCTGATTGTTCTTTATGATAATTATCTCCATATTTCTAAGAGGTGGAGGGGGGGGGGGTGGTTGTCTAATTTTTGCAACCTTTATTTGTTTAAATTATTTATGTTTCTCTGTCCAAAAGTGTTTGTATTCTAAAAGCACTGTATTTTCCTGTTGATTTTTAGAGCACTTTGCGCCGCATTTTCTAACCCTCATTTGTTCATAAAAATGCAATTTTTACGATTCTAGATTTAATTACGATCCTTTTTGCCAAGGAAAGAAAGAAAATAATCCCATTGGCAAGGCTGAATAGCTTTGAATGCGTTGTTCCGTATCTGCGGTTTACTGATAAGCTTGAATTTGGGAGAATTACAAGAATGAATTCAGTTTATTACTGCGTGTTTTTTCTGTTGTGAAAGGTTATATTTTATTCTTAAATAAAAAGTGGATACGTTTAGTGTCTGTTAGGGTTCGACGGCTTGGGATTTGGGTGTTTGGGTTGGCACAGGTAAAAACCAATTGTTTAAACTACTGATCTCCTGTGCCAATTCGTTTTCTCAGATCCAATACATCGCTAGAGTTAAAATTATTATCTTGAACAATGAACTGTGGTTTGCTTGTGACGATGGGGTTAATTTTGGGCTGATTTTTAATGGATTTTGTCGTTGGCTTTTACCTCCTGGTAAGTTTTTTTTCACTTTTCGTTTCCTTTACCTAGCACTCTTTTTGCTATCTAAGCTTATTCTAAGTTTTGCTTAAACCTTTATAGCGCTTCTTTAAAATTTCTTTTTTTCCTCCCCTTACCATTTGTAACTAGTAAAAAAAATATTCTCCCAGGTTATAACTATTTATAATAAGATTACAGCCAGCTTGTACATGCTGTGCATCTAATGTAAACTCTTGCTGTTTTTCTTATTAATATTATTTTTCAAAATTCTTAAAAAAAAACAAATTTTTTTTTAAATTATCCCCCCCCCCGAAAGAAAAAAATAATTTTTTTCGATATACATATCAAAAGAATCGCATTTTAATGCTGATTCTAAATATGTATAAATTAATTAGGTTTACTACACCCATTTAAAAGTTACGTGGCCTTACTTATTTTCTTTTTCTATGAAATGAAGCCTAATTCGTTTTGTCAATCTTGACATTTCACCGCTCGCGAAGTCTTATCTCATATTGGAAACAAAATTTGTTGCAGGAACCTACGATGTCACTTCCGATCGGAAATAATAATTTAGTTTTGGACTGTGACGTTCATGATAAATATTTCTTTAGTGGCTTTTACACTCGTTTGATTTTTATTTAATATTTTTTTTTTATTACTATTTTATTCAAATATTACTCTTCTGGGTGCTGCGCTTGCTCTGTCTTTCTCCGTTTCCTGGTCCGAGTTTTGCTTTTTTGCTTTTTTTCTTTATAATGTTGGCAAGTTTTTCCAAGGTTTCTATATTGTGGTTTACAAGGCTCTAGGTCCGAGTGCCGTTTTGTTGCCTCTTCAAATCTCTTTAATCGTTGTTTCTCTTGATATTTGGTCTTCTTCATAAGTGTCTTAGTAATTTAAGCGGCTGAAAATGGAACTTTCTGCTGCTCCTTTGGTTTTTTTTCTGTTCTCCATATTTTCTTTGTCAAGGAAGGTTTCCTTGACGATGGTCCATGTTTAGCTATATCGATTTCTGTCGAATACATTTTAGTATCACATTTTGTTCGCTCACTTCTTGTAGAAGATGTTTGTTCCGAGAGTCGTATTCATACTAGGACTTTAGGTGAGTCGAGCATATTAAAATCAGATAATTCTTTGGTTTCTTCCAATTTTTCTTCCTCTTGTTTATTATGTCTTAAACCAGTAGGTTGTGTTTGAGGCTCTTTTATGTCGCTTTCATCGCTTGTATCCGATGAATATTGAACTTTTCTTTTTTTTTCTCTTGTTTGTTGTGGAAAGTTTGCAGCCAAGTCTGGGCTAAATATTCCTTCAACTTCTCCCAACTGTTGAGGTTATTAAAAAGGTCATAAAATTCATATGGTCTTCTGATATATACTGGTGAGATTGTTTCCTCTATTTCTTCTTCTGACAATATAGGCTCTACTTTCCATAGTTATGGCAAATATACCTTTTTCTATCTAGTATGGTGTATTAATTCTTCCTTCTCATTATGATAATGATTTGGAACATGTGTTAATTTTTTTGTTAGGATTTTTGTAATCCTATACTGTCCATCCCATTTTGGTTTTTACTTTTTTGTTCCTTCTAGATTCGTTTTGTGAACATAAACCAAATCTCCTAAACAGTAACTCGTTTTATTTTTGCTTGTTCTGTCATATTTTTCTCTTTGTTCTGTTTTCTCATCTTCCAGATTATCTTTAGCTTTTTCCATAGCTTTTTTCATTCACATTACCATCTCTTGCTTTATATTGGTCTAAGTTGTAATATATTCTGTCATTTTCCATTTCATTTAAACAAATTCTGGGATCTCTTATGTGTTGAAAAAAAACGGCGTTTCTTTTAAGGTACGTGAAAAAGCCGTATTTATTCCAAAGACTACAAATGGTAAATCGTCATCCTAATTTTCATTTTCCACTCTAGAATGTATTCCAATCATGTAAGGTAACTCTAAATGCTTAAGTTCAGCCTTCCCATTAGCTGCTGCAAGGTGAGACGAGGCAAACCATCGTGTACCCCCAGATATTCTGTATTTTCGCCTAATAATTTGGCTCTAAGACATGGCATTTTGTCGCTAAGTAAAACTCTAGGGAAAACCCAGTGTTCCAAAAATAGGTAATTGACCAAAACTTTCGCAATGGTTTTTGTCTTTTCATCTTTAATTAGAAAAGCGTATAAATATGAATTAAAACGGTCTACTATGGTGAGTACACACCTGTTTCCTTTCCTGGACACAGGTTAACTTCCCCCTGATCCCCAAACGTCTATTGACATTATTTCTCCTACCCCTGAAGGGGTGGGGTATTGACCTAATTCAGCCCGAGGGGTCTTTGGTTGCGACTTTTGTTTGGCGCACTCTTGACAGCTTAGTATAAAAGCTTTTACTTTTGAGTACATTTTTGGAAAATAAAAATTTCCTTTCAGTCCCCCCATAGTTTTTGCTTCTCCCATGTGACAGCCAATCGTTGCATGTGCCATATGTAAAACTTCTCCTTCCAGAGATTTTGGAATCACTGGAATAGTTTTTAAGTAATTTTTTCTATATTCTTGCGATGGTCGATTGTATCTTACTAGAAGATTTTTACTTTCGTCCAGATCAAAATTATCTAGGTCCTTTAAAAAATGTTTAAAGTGCTCTGACAGTTCCGTTCCTTTTGATAATAAGGATTTCATTGCTAAAAAAAATAATCTTTATTTGATGCTTTGAAATATTTTCATTAGACAGTATTTCTACCCCTTCCAGTTCGTTCTGGATAGTTGCTATCACATTTTCTTTCTTATCCGGATTTCGTGATAAATAGTCTGGTAAAATATTTGTATGGCCCTTTATATATATTGGAGTATATGAATATGCTTGCAGACGCAGTATCCACCGTGTCAGCCGGGCTGAAGTATTTTGCATCGTATGTAGCCAAACTAATGATTTTTGGTCTACCCTTAAAATAAAATTTTTTCCAAGTAAAAATTGTCGAAAATATTCTTTAAATACTATAACTGATAAACACTCTCTTTCAACTGTCTTTTTTTTCTGCTTCCGACAGTGACCTACTGGCGTATTGAATTATAGATTCTACTCCTTCAGAATTATTGTTTAATAATATGACCCCTATACCGTACCCCGAAGCATCTGTTTGCAAACATAAGTCTTGTGACAAATCTGGCAGTTTTAGTATTGGTGCCAGTAATAATTGTGTTTTTCTTTCATTTAGCGCTTGTTTTGCGTCCTCTGGACATTCGAATTTACCTGATTTCTTTAAAAGGTTCGTCAAAGGTCTTGCTATTGTGGCATAATTTTTAATATATCGTCTGAAATAGCTTAATAGCCCACAAACTGATCTGCAGCTTTTTTGATCTTTAGGAGGCTGTAAATTTTCTATGACTGTAAATTTTTCTTGATTTGGTGAAATAGTACCTTGGTTTATCAGGTGTCCAAAAAATACTAATTTTGGTACCACTATTTTTAACTTTTCTGGTTTTAATTTTAAGTCTGCTTTTTCAAACTTCTCTAGTATTTTTCTAAGTCCGACCAAGTGGTCCTCAAAGTTTTCATTAAACAGAATTAATTCCTCTAAATAAGACTAGGTATCTTTTTTTCTTACTGGTTAGTTGTCTCTTAGCACCAAAGTAATTCGGCGACTAAAAAAATTTAGACTAAATGATAATGGAATTGGTATATATTGAAACGTGAAAGTTCTCCCTTCGTCCTAGAATGCGGTAATTTGATGCTTAGCTTCTGTATCTAAAGTAATTTCCCAATATCGCGCAATTAAAAGGAAACTAGTATAATATTTTGAACCCCCTAGGGAATCTAAAATCGAATCAATCCTTGGTAACTTCGTCAAGTCTTTAATCGTGACGGCGTTTAGTGATCTAATGTCTATACATAGTCTCCAGGTGCTATCTTTTTTTCTGACTATTACTAATGGAAAGCACAAATCACTAATGCTTTCTTTAATTATACCCTGATCTTCCATTTCTTTTATTTGGCTTTCTAGCCATGGCTTTAAATGATAAGGTGTTTTATATGGTGACTTTTTGATTGGAGGGCCCTCTGTTGATATCTTGTGCGTGATTAAGTGAGTTAATTTGTAATCTGATTTGTGTCTTGCAAAAGTCCATTTAAAATCCCAAAGAATATTTTCCAACCTAGTTTTTACGTTTCCCGATAAATGTTTTAAATCAAATTGTTGCGAAAAATCAGTTTTCGCCATTGCATATTCTTTTTGTGGTTGCGGTTTTAATGAGGATAGATGTTCGTGGTTAGAAGTGAAAGTTACGCTTAATTCTGGACTGGTTATAGATTTTTATTTCTGAATTTGAAATCTTTTCTACTGATCCAAGTTCTACCTGGTTCAGTTTTATTTTATCATTACTTAGATTTGATAGTTTTAAGTATGTTATACCATTTTCAATTTTTATAACTTGATTTTCCACGAAAATCATTGGGTATTCTTTTATGGTGTACCTCCTATTACGGCATCCATTGTTCTAACATTTCCTTATTTTTATTTTAGTTAACCTAGAACATGAGCTGTCGTTCACCCTTCTATTGTGATTTTTCCGCTTATTTTTAGGTTATAATTCGAATCTTCACTTTCTTTTGTTGGTGTTAATCCAATTTGCCTATTGCTTTCATTTGTCTGGTTTATTGTGATTGTATTGGATATGGGTTCCCATACAATCCCATATTTTCTGATGGCATCTACTCCTAGAATACAAAGAAATGATAGCTGCTTGCATATTATTACTGTTACTATTATTTCTTTATCCCCTGCACTAAATTTTAGTGGACGTTCTCCCAAAATTGTCAGCTTGTGCCCTTTCACTGCTGTTAGGGTATTTTGGCATCTGCATAATCAATTTTTGACACTAGAAGAAAATCTACTTAAGGTTTTCTCTCAAATTAATTATTTATATGCAGCTGTATCTAGTAAACATAGTAGGTTTTGAAAACACTCAATTTTAAAACAACGCAGAATTGATAGATTATTATTATTTGCATTTGTATCACAACATTCTAAACTATATAGAAGTCTTTGTAAGGAAACAGCTCTGTCGACCCTTACAGGCTGCTTTCTCCGTTTAAATTCCCACTGTTTGGCCAAAAATATCTGAGGTTATTCCAGTTTTCTTCATGGCTGCCACTTTAACCTTGGATATTGTTAACTGTTTGCCTTTTGGGCCTAAATTTAGGAATAATAATAGGTGTTTCCTCAGTTTTATTTGGTCCCCGCCTTTCTAGATATCTGCCCCCTTGTGTTTTAAATTGGTGTCTTATCTTGTGCGTTCTGGCCCTCTTTGTGTGTTCTATACCAGCAATATGCTGCAATGTTGATCGGCTTTCTACAATAATAGCAATACAATTTTCTCTTAATTTGTTTGTTTATTTCCTGGTTATATCTGAATACTTTTTTTCTGTCCTTGATTGTTCTCCAGTTATTTGTCTTTGGTGGGGAAGGATGCCCATTTTTTATACATTTATTAGTCGCTAATCTCTCAAGGTCATTAACTTGGTCATCTATCTCCCTATAAGGTGACCCTCGGCCTCTGTTACTCCTGTTTGTTTCACGTTTTGGCTCTTCTATGTTCACCCTTTTCTGTCCTCTTTCATATTTTATATTTTCTTGGGCTCCTGTGTTATTTATTGACATTTGGTCAAACTTTTTCATAGCCTCGTCAATTTTTACCTCTGTTTCGGCTAGTATTATAGCCTGCTCTAAATTTTCAGGTTTTCGCGATAATATTAGTCTTAATAACTTATTTGGTAACCCTTGGGTAAAAGTATGTAGTTGTACTTTCTGTACTGTCTCGTCATTTCCACCTTTCTCTAATTGTAAACACACGGATCTACAAATTTTGTCTGCATATTCCCTGATATTAGTTTAGGTAGGTATCGAATGTGACTACCTCTGTTCTTAGCCTCTCGGAGATGCTTGTCTCAATGATTCTTGTTTTAAAAGATTCAATTAGAGTACTGATGTCCTTTGGCTCTTTTTCCTTAATTGCTTCAAAATATTTAAGTGCACTTCCCTTTAATCTGGCTGCAACGCATTGCTCTTTGACCTTAGCTTCAAATGATTCAGTTAGTTCGTTGAAAATTTTTAATGTTTCGATAAACTCATCTACATCTGAATTTCCTGCTTATTCTAGTATAATTCTTGCAATTTCAAGTACTGCTGATAGGGAAGTCATTTTTTTCTCTGGTAAAACCTTTCTATTTCAGTCTACTATTTTTATATAGCCTTCTCGACCCAGTTTTTTAGTGGCCACCAGTTCTTGTGAAGAGTTATTTGAGGTATTTGGGGGTTGTTGTTGTAGATGCCTTTATTCTTTCCTTATATGGGATAAACTCTGGCCCTAAGGTAAATAAACTTTGCGAGCCTGCCTTAGACTATGACCGAGCAAAGGAGGCGTTCCGACTGAGTATGTTCGAGAGGCTAAAAATAGATCGCAGGGAGGTCATCTAAAATACAATACTTTTATTCATTTACCATATAATATAATCGGCTATAATCTGTCTACTGGGACTGGCTGTCCCAAGTAGGCCACAAGTCTCAATAAAACAACAATAAAATATAAATAAGATACTTAGACACTTACAATGATAACACAAAGTCCCAAAGTATTTCTAAAACAACAGACCAGAGGTCAGTCCAGCATAGAGTTAGTATAAGATTTTTCCTTCCGATAAAATGTATCTTTTATACATTTTTATCAACCACACCTTCCCAAGTAAATGCTAGGAAGTCGTAACTACTGAATTTACCCTTAAACAGAGCATAGCAGGATATGTTTCTTTTCTTAATAAAAAAGTGGTATTTCCAAACTTCATATTTGCGTCATATATATTTTTACTAAATTAATAATTAACTAATATTAGAAAGCTTTTACCACAGTAATTGCATCAGCAGAACATTAATTATCCATGTAAAATTGTTTTGCCTTTTGCAGAAATACGTATTTTTTACGAGGTTTAGGAAAAACATTATACAAAATAGAGCTGACCGAAGAAAATTTCAGCGCAACAGAGTTGACGATAGTTTTTTTCTAACGTTTTTTTTTGAGCGTGAATCAAAGTGAACGTACAAGGCAGCTTCAATGAATGGTTTACATTTTTCATTAATAGGGGGGACTTTGCCACCGGATAACTAACTCATTGTGAAGAGAATAATGGGCAAAAGAGTGCAAAGCCGGTCCGTGGTGTGAAAGAGTGCAATGAAAAAAAAACAGTGCATTTCACACAAAGAGTGTGCAAGTTGGGAACCCTGCCAAGATGTCTTTTCTGGCTGAACGTTTAATTTTCCTGCCAAAGGCTAAGTTTTTGGGCTTGCGGAGATGATGAAATTAGTCTTTACTGCTGCATCTATGATGAAGATTTGTGGTAAAGATAAATAGCATTCTTCAATATTGTTTTTTCTACAACACTCAATTTCAAAAGCTCAAGACCTTTTAGCCAGTAGTAATAACAGTACAGATGTTTACTCCTTTTAACTGAATAGTTATTGAGTAGTTCCGAAGAGTACGAAAAACTACTAAGAGGACAGTGGCGTCAATTTAAAAAAATTAGGGAGGGAAGGGAGAAAAATAAATTTGTCAAAAACTAGATGGTGGGAAGTTTTTTTTTATTCAATTTTTTCAGTAAAAACACCAAAAAAGCATTTTGCAGTGAAAATACTAAAATCATATTTCAAAATCCAGGAGGATCTAGGGGGCCAGTGCCATCTCATCCCCCTTTTCTCCAATTGACGTTGCTGTAAGAGAAAACTCAGGTTCGTACCAGAGAAGCAAGAAAAAGAAACATCAACACCATGTAGTGTTACAAGAACATTAATGAAAACTTTTGTAATCCCCTGTTAAAATATATAAAATTTTTTTACAATTACCAGTTTTAATGCTCTCTACGCAATTAAATCTCTTTTCATACTAAAGTATATTCAAAGATTTTTGATTATTATAGCAAGTCAGATTTCTAACAACGATTTCTACTAAGCTTCAAACTTTTGGTTTTACTTTTTAAGGTTTCCGAATTGTTGTAACCCTTGTTTAAATATATACAAATATTCCTGCAATTACCCGTTTTTTGCTCTTTCCACAATTCAATGTCTTTTCATACTGCAGTCTTTTCAAAAATAATTGATTATTACAGCAAGTCCGATTTCTTACAACGATTTTTACTAAGCTTCAATCTTTTGGTTTTCTTTTTTAAGGTTTTTGAAATGTTTAATCCTTTGTTAAAATATATAAATATTTTTGCAATTATCAGTTTCTTGTTCTTTCGGCAATTTAATGTCTTTTAATGCTGAATTTATTCAAAAATATTTGATTATTACAGCAAGTCTTATTTCTAACAACGGTTTCTACTAAGCTTCAAACTTTTGGTTTTCTTCTTTAAGGTTTTTGAATTGCTGAAATCCCTTGTCAAAATATACACAAATATTTGGGCATTTACCAGTTTTTTGTTCTTTAGGCAATTTAGTGTACTGCAGTTTATTCAAGAGTGCCCAAGCTTTAGACATTTAGTACATTGTAGTGGCTTTTCTTTGTAAGGCTTGAATGATTTTTGTTGGCCAAAGAGGAACAATATTAAATTGTCCTTGAAGCTCAAACAACACAGTTTTAAAGTTTGTGGTTTCAGTGGTTTCGCGACCAAAGGTATGGAAACTAGAGACCGGAATGCATTCACCTTTTTTGATCATCAATGATTCCATCAGGTCCGAGTTTAGAAACGATTTAAGAACATTGTAGAAGACTATCTTTGTTTGTATCGGGTTTGGGGACCATAGAAGGGCTGTGACAACAACATTTTCAACACTTTTCAGCTCCATTACCCTTTTCACTGATGTGGGGTCGTTCAAAAGGATATCTAGGGATCCTGATCTGTTTGTATTCATATTAAAGTTGCAACGAATGGTCTTGAAGAGGGAAACTCACAACTTCGGTAGATCACGGTTGTTAAACAAGCAATTATCAGATTGGGGAACTAGTTGAATAATTACCGGGGAGTCGGCTGGATTTCTTGGAGTTGTTCGTGGTTTCGGTTTGATGTATTATTCCTGAATCTTGTGGACTTTTTGTTCTCTGCTTTCGACGCTTAGCAGAGTTTACCATCTTAAAGCCTTCTTCATTTTTTTCAGTATCAGTTGTTGAGGGTGATGGGCATTGGGTGGTATCCATGTTTAGGGTATGAATACTCTTCAGAAAGGTTGCTGGTACATACGCAGTTGTAGGGGGGGGGGTTGTAGCAAGGGTTTTTTAAGATGGTTGAAATGGTGACTTACTCATATCCCTATCAGGAGGTTGTTTTGGAGGCTCCTTTTTCCCAAACATTTGAGCTATTCAAAATCACAAATTCAAATACTAATTTGAATTTGTTTCTCAGTAAATTCAAAATAACAGTAACGAGAAAAGTACCAGTAATCTGGTTTAGTGTTTACTTTTCAGTTGCCAAGAAATTTAAATATTCACTATTTTAACAAAGTTAAATAAATTTGTGGGTCACCTTAAGTCAAAGTGTCCACAAGTCTTATCAAAGAAAGGAATTATTCACGTTTTGTTCACAGGTTAGGTTGCGAAATAGCTGGTATCCAGATTATAAATAATTCACAAGACGTCTTATCGAAAACGTGAATTAATCACGTTTTTGTACACAGGTTAGGTTGCGAAATTGCAAGTATCCAGATTATAAATAAATCACAGGAGAAGTGTCTGCTGAACTTTCAATCAAGACTATGCAATTTACTTTTCTAATTTACTTTTTAAAATGCCCTCGCACATTTTCAAATCACAACTTGAATACATAGAAACAACATCGAAACTACCAAGAATTGAACTATCCTCCAACGGGAAATTTCTTAATTTATCAGTTAGATCAGTCGAATTTTTTGAATATGATCTTTGTGTTCCCAAAAGTGGACCCCAGGAAGATCTTTGTGTTCCCAGGAAGTTCTATATTGGTAGGACTCACCAACAATTTGTTGAAAGGTTTATTGAACACTGAAATTCAATAGAAAAACACTACAATTAAGCAAAGCGCCAGAAACTTTTGTTTCAGCTTTAGCAGAACATATTTGGTTTCAACCAGATCACTTTGTAAAATTTGATGAGCCCTTAGCTATTTCAAATGATAAGGGGTATACACAATGGGCGAGAGGAGCCATTGAAATTAAAAAACATATGTTTGCTAACCTTTCGATAAATAGGGACACAAGTAGTTTAAATATTGACCCAATTTATTATAATCTTCTAGAGTGTGAATCAACAGTCAATAAGGGAATTAAGATTATAAATAATTACCAGGGGACTATTTTACCTGCTAGTCCAAAACGGATTGCTTCAATAATAGCCAATAAAAGGATTATTTCGCAACAGAATAGTTAATGTACTTTCCATTTTTTTTTTATTATTCTGCCTCAGTTGCCCTGGTGTTCTCACTAAAGTAACTCCATAATAGCATCTTTTCCCTATGTGGATCAGTTTGCTCCAATTGTAGAATTTTTTTTTTTTGGTGGTGGTGGTGGTTTTATTGTTTTTTTAATTTTAACTTATTTTTTTTTATCTTGTTCTTCTTCTGTCTTTCGTGCTGAAGACGCCTTATTTGTGATTCAGGCGAAATATCCATGTTGTTTTGCATTTGTCTTTTCTTTTCTCTCCACTGGCCGTAGTCCCGTTTGTTGTTGTTTTTTCATTGAGATTTTTCTCTTTGTTTTTTTTTGTCATGGCTGGCCAGTTCGACTTAAGATCTTTCATTAGCCATTGTAAATTATGCCCTGGGGGTATTATATAGTTTTTATTGAAGGGATATTGGCACCAACTTTAGAGAGGGCTCATTTCGTTAGAATTTCAAAGTTTCAGTTCACTTTTCATGAGTCAAAAGAGATACAATGACAGTTAGCCCCCCCCCCCCGGTTGCGCCTTTTTTCTCCAACCCATGAGATGAAAATTTTTAGATAACCATTTTGTTAAAAATAGTTCAAAGATTGGATAAGAAACACTCCAGTGTCGATACAACTCTCCAAGGGTCGAGGGTTGGCGTTCTAAGTTATGCCCTAGGGGCATATATGGTTCTTATAAAAGGGATGTTCAAACCTCATAGAGGCATTTGATTGGAAATTGAAAGTTCTAGTACACTTTCAAGAGTCAGCAGAGATCAAAAGGCTACTAGGCCCTCCCCCAAACCTATCCAATAAGAATTTTAAGACGGCCATTTTATTAAAAATAGTTGAAAAGTCAGATATCAAAAACTCAGGTGTCAACACAACCCCCCAGCGCCAGAGAGCATGTTTTGTAAATTACGCCCTGGGGGACATATGGTTCTTATGAAAGTGATGCTTGTATAAGATTCAGAGAGGGCTCCTTTGATTGAAAATTGAAAGTTCGAGTTCACTATTTAAGAGATAGGAGGGCAACTAGCCCCCCCTCCCCCACGGCCGTTTCCCCCTAATTCGCTATAAATTTTTGGACAGCCAGAGAATTCAAAATGAGGTTTTAAGAAAGGGATGCTCATATAAACTCCAGAAAGGGCTCATTTGAATGAAAATTGAAAGTTCTAGTTCACTTTTGAGAGTCAAAAGAGATCCAAGGACAATTAGTCCCCCCCCCCCGTACACCCTCATTTCCCCTAATACATTCAATAGCAAATTTTGAGTCATTCTGTTAAAAATGTTTCAAAGGTCAGATAAGAAAACTGTTAACAACCCCCCTCGGCCCAGGGACAGGCGTTATAAGTAATGCTGTGGGGGCATATGTAGTTCTTATGGAAGGGATGCTCATAAACTTTGGAGAGGGCTCATTTGATTTGAAATTGAAAGTTCTATTTCCCTTGCTCAGAGTCAAAGGAGATTGGAAGACAACTACCCTACCCCTCTCCACGCCCTATTTTCCTCAAACCCATCAAATGAGAATTTTGAGGCATTTTTTTAATTTTTCGAAGATCACCTAACGAAAACTCCAGGGTCAAGACAGTCTAAGGATTTTATTAAACGGATGCTCGTGTAAACTTCAGAAAGGGCTCATTTGATTGAAAAATTAAAAGTTCTAGTACACTTTCTCAGAGTCAAAAGAGATTGGATGCCAACTAACACTTACAACACCTACTCTCCGGGCCCTGGGGGATTATGTTGACAACGGAGTTTTTGCTGTCTAATTTTGTGAATATCTCAACACTTGTAGCCAATGGGTTTCGGAAAAAAGGGTACGAGAGCGGCTAGTTGCCCTCTAACCTCTTGACTCTTAAAAAGTGAACTCGAACTTTTTCATTTTCAATCAAATGAGCTCTCTCTGTAGTTCATACGAGCATCCCTTCCAAAAGAACCAGATATGCCCCCCGGTATAACTTATAACACCTGTCCCTGGACCCTGGGGGGTTGTGTCGACACCGGAGTGTTTCTTATCCAACATTTGAACCATTTTTAACAAAATGGCTATCTAAAAATTTTTATCGGATGGGTTTCGGGAAAAAAGGCAAGGGGAGTTGGAGCTAGTTGCCCTCGGATGTCTTTTGAATCTTAAAAAGTTAACTCAAACTTTTAATTTCCGATCAAATGATATCTAAATTTTATATGAACAACTTTTTCATGAGAACCATATATACCCCCAAGGCATAGCTAACAACGCCTGTCTCTTGATCGTGGGGGTTTGTCTTGACACCTGAGTTTTAGTTATATGGCTTCAACTATTTTTTTTTACAAAATGGCCATCTAACCGTTTTTGTCGAATGGGTTTTTGGAAAAAAGAATGTGAAGGGGGGTGGGGCTAGTTGCCTTTGAATCTCTTTTGACTCTTAAAAGTGAATCAGAACCTTCGATTTCCAATCAAATGAACCCTTTCTGAAGTTTATACAAGAATCCCTCTCATAAGAACCAAATAGGCCCCCTTTACAACACTTACAACGACTACTCCCTGTGCCCTGGGGGGTTGTCTTGACAATGGAGTTTTGTTGTCTAATTCTGTAAATATGTCAACATTTGTAGCGGATGGGTTTGGAAAAAGAGGGCGTGGGGGCTAGTTGCCCTCTGATCTATTGACTTATAAAGTGAACTAGAACTTTCCATTTTCAATCAAATGAGCCCTCTGAAGTGTATATAAGTATCCCTTCTATAAGAACCATATTTACCCCTGGGCATGACTTACAAGGCCTATCCCCGGGCCCTGGGGAGTTGTTTCGACCCCAGAGTTTTAATACCTGATGTTTATGTTTGAACTATCTGATGTTTGATTTATTTTTAACAAAATGGTCATCTCAAAATTTTTAATGGGTGGGTTTTGGGGGAAAAGGCACAAGAGGGAAGGGCTATTTGCCCTCCCATCTCTTTTGACTCTGAGAAAGTGTACTAGAACTTTAAATTTTTCAGTCAAATAAGCCTTCTATGAAGTTAATACAAGCATCCCTTTGATAAGAACCATACACGTCCCAAGGACATAAACTTATAAAGCCAGGCCCTGGAGGGTTGTGTCGACACCGTAGGTTTTATTATCTGACCTTTGAACCATTTTACAAAAATGGCTATATCAAAATTTGTAATGGTTAGGTTTGGGGACAAAGGATGAAGAGGGAGGGGTGGGCTAGTTACCCTCTGAACTCTTTTGAATCTAAAATTGAACTAGAGTTAATTTCCAATCAAATGAGCCCTCTCTAAAATTTATACAAACATCCTTTCTATAGCAAGTATATATGTAAGAAAAAAAGGGCGTGGGGGGCTAATTGCCCTCGGATCTCTTTTGACTCTTAGAAGTGAACTGTAACTTTCAATTTTCAATCAAATGAGCTCTTTCTGAAGTTTATACAAGTATCCCTTTCATAAGAACCATATACCCCCCAGGACAACACTTACAACACCTATTTCCTAGGCCCTGGGGGGTTCTGTTGACAATGGAGATTTTGTTGTATAAGTTTATGGCTATCTCAAAATTTGTAGCAGATGGGTTTGTGAGAAAGAAGGCGTGGAAGGGGCTGGTTACCCTCCCATCTCTCGACTCTGAAAAAGTGAATTAGAACTTTCAATTTCCAATCAAATTGGCCCTCTATAAAGCATCCCTTTCATAAGAACCGTATATGCCCCAAGGGCATAACTTGGAACACCTGCCCTTGGGCCCTGGGGGTGGTATTGATGCTAAAGTGTTTCATATTTGACCTTCAAATTATTTTTTACAAAATAGCTATCTAAATATTTTCACCAGATGGGTTCGGGGAAAAAGGTGTGAGTTGGGGGGAGGGCTAGTTGCCCTTGGATCTCTTTTTACTCTTAAAAAGTGAACATGAACATTCAATTTCCAATCAAATATGCCCTCTCTGAATTTTATACAACAATCACTTTCATAAGAACCATATGTCCCCCTGGGGGTAACTTCTGAAGCCTGCCACCTGACCCTGGGGGGTTGTGTCGGCTCAGAGTTTTAACACCTGGTGTTTGATGTTTGCGCCATCTGATGTTTGAACTATTTTTCGAGTAATGGTCGCCTCAAAATTTTTATTGGATGGATTTGGGGAGGGAAAGGCATCGAGGAGGGGCTGGTTGCCATCCGATCTCTTTTGACTCTGAGAAAGTGTACTAGAACTTTTAGTTTTTCAGTCAAATGAGCCCTCTGAAGTTTACACGAGCATTCCTTTGATAATATTCATACACGCCCCCACGATCAAAATTTTTTTCTAACCGTCTACCATTGCATTGTCTACTCCCCGTTTCCCTTCTTGTTGCTCAATACCAAAAGTAACCAATATCAAGTAACTGATTATGGGCAAATCAATCAAACTTTTTTTTAAGTTTGATGTTTTTTCGTTTGTACGAAGGAAAACTTCACAAGAAATAATTGAAAAAACACGTTAAAAACAATCTTCAAAGATAAAAACTTTCCAAATTTTATTTTTACAGGAAAACTATGCATAAATATGCATAAATATGAAATACGCATAAATGAAAACTACGCATGAAATAATTAAAAAAAGACGTTTAAAAGAATTTTCAACAGTGAAAGCTTTCCAAATTTTTCAAAACACTTGATCATTCAAGGAAAGCTTTCCAAATCACCTAATTGGAGAAAATTATTTCATATTTGTCAGAAATAGCAATGTCTTGCTCCACGGTGACTAAGGAGTATTCTCTCTGGTACTCGCACCTACATTTTTCTTTACAACAGGTTTCGTACTCGAAGAGTTTTAAAGTTGCCCGGCACTTGTATTTGCCTTGAAGACCATCTTCAAAAGGGTGAATGATGAGGTTCAATTTCGTTTCTTCCTGATGAACGTATACATTCCTAGAAAATTGTAGTTTAGCTTCACGTTTATAAACACATCTATAATATTAAAAGCGAAAATAACGTTGAGTCGTAACAAGTCCTAACTTATAATAATTATATGAGTACCTGGATTTGTCGGGATTCCTCTTCCGGGTTCAACCACAGTTTATACTTTTTTTTAAAAAGGTTATCGGGAGATTTCTATGCCTCCATTAGCCCTGATTCGGTTTACGCCCCTCACGGAGTTTATATTCTCGTCACACCATATTCGCTTAGTTCGGGGTAAATTCAAAAACTGCTACATCTTTAAAAATGTTTTGTCTGCAGAGTTCACAATAAAACCTTAAAAATATATGAATGTAGGTTTTTTTTTAAGTTTGATGCACCACATTCGCTTACCTAAAATTTAAACTTGAAATTGTGTTAAAATTTGAAACTTGAAATGTGTTATTTTAATTATCATCACCTTTTTTAAGATCTTCTAATACTACTTTATCCTGTGGCATTTTTTAGTTGATTAAAGGATGATTGTCGTTTAAGTTAGCAATAATTTCTAATCTGCGTGAGTCAACTCTTTGATTTCAGCCTTTATTTTCTTTGCCTTAAAAGCTTATCTAACCACTAGCAAGCAGAACCACTAGCAAGCAGAACCACTAGCAATCATCGGCACGTTACGGTCCAGATACCTTTTAAAAAGAGTGACCATGAATACTGCAATTGGTAGTACTTATTTTCAAACGCCTTCATCTCTATGGTATCAGTCCCATGGCCATCCACAGAATGGGGATGAGATACGCCTAGAATTTCATTCTATCTGCTTGAAGTTTAAAGAAGGTTAATTTTCTCGTTATATACTCATTCACAACAAATTATTGTTTCTCAATAAGACTAAAAGACTGCCATGATGGTACCAACGGTTTTCGTTCAAAATTGACAATAAAAAAAAAATTCTGACGCCGGTGTTTTTCTAACCATTAATTAAAAAAAAAAACATTCCGAAAAATAAGTTTTGCAAACAAAAGTTAAGGCCATTTTAAACCTAACCCCAGGAGATACAACTACCTGTTAAAATGCAAACTCAAAACGACCAGAAATTACTATTAAAGAATAAATGAAACCCAAAACGAACAGAAATTAAATAAACAATCATAGCAAAGAACATACAAGTAATAATATAAATTATTAAATAAATCTTAAAGCGAGTAATGCTTCTATTGAATATGAAAATCTAGCTTACAACGACAACAAATATTTTGCTATTAAAGTATAAATGAAATTTAAAACGAACAGAAATTAAATAAACAATCAATGCAAACAAAACATACAATATATATTAATGTAAATGAATAAATAAATCTTAAAATGAGTGAAACTTAAATTGAATATGCAAATCAAGTTTGAATCGAATAAAAATAACTAAAAACAAGAGTTTGGGTATCGTCTCACTACGGAAGCCTAAAACCAACTGCGTCATTGGCGCTTTACTGAAAACAATTCTTTGAAATATTTTCACTTTTGTAACTTTAAGAAATCAAAAATTAATTAAGATTTTAGGGAATAAATATCAGCATATGTATATTAAATTGACAATGCACATTTTTTTTCAGTAAACTCATTTGAATTTTTTTTTAGTCAAGTACAAATTATATTCTGGCTTTTAGAAAGCATAGGGGTTTTGAATCCTACTCACATTAATTTATGCTCGTTTTGAGTTTGACTCTAATATTTATTTTAATTTTTGTTCGTTTTGGGTTTCATTTATTTATTGATACTGATTTGGGGTAGTTGTATGCTTGGTAGATTATATGATAATCTGGACGCCAGGTGTTGAAAATGTGAACCATACCAAGACGGAATGGGACTGCTAAGAGAATTAGCCTACCCTCCACCCCCTAAATTGACCATGCGGATTCAAAAATACCAATGCAACTTGCTTGCGAGTGGTGGAACACTCCGAAACTTGACATTTTATTATATTTTGGTGTTTCATGCAAGAAAATACATGTTCCACAAAGTTTGAGGTGCAGTTTTACGCTCAAATAGAAATGCCTAGAAGCCATAGAATGTTTTCATAACAAACTAACACGATCAGTTAAAAAAAAAATTGAATAAATTGATGAATCTTGAATATTATTTGAATTTAAAAACAAAATCATATCGAATATTTGATAAATAATGACATTAATTTTTGAAAGGTCAATCATTTCAAGTTTTTTTTTTCAATGTAATTTTTATTTTCATTTTAAATTCCGCAAGAGACAAAAAATGTCAAATGTGTAATATACGAGTAATTCGTGTTCAGTGGAGAACCAATTACGCAGAAGGCTTTAGGTTTTAACAGTTAAAGAAGGGGGCAGTATCCAAATTTTGCTTGTAGTGAAACTATATTTGTCTTGACCAATCTTGAAAAGAACTAATAAATTAAACTGAATATTTCATGCATAATGACATTAATTTCTAAAAACTCATCAGTTCAAAATTTTACTGTAATTTTAATATTTATTTTCAATATTAAGTACAAAAAAAACATTTGTAATATAATTCGCTTTCAGTAAAGCGCCAATGACGCAATAGGTTTTAGGCTTCCGCAGTGAGACTATACCCAAATTCTTGTTTGTAGTTATTTTTATTCGATTCAAACTTTAATTGCAAATTCAATTTCAGTTTCACTCATTTTAAGATTTATTTATTCATTCACATTAATATATATTGTATGTTTTGTTCGCATTGATTGTTTATTTAATTTCTGTTCGTTTTAAATTTCATTTATACTTTAATAGCAAAATATTTGTTGTCGTTTTAAGCTAGATTTTCATATTCAATCCAATCATTACTCTGTTTAAGATCTATTTATTCATTTATATTTTTAATTGTTGTATTTTTTTTTCTATGATTGTTTATTTGATTTCTGTTCGTTGTGGGTTTCATTTATTCTTTAATAGTAATTTCTGGTCGTTTTTTGTTTGAATTTTAAAATGTATTTTTGTATCCTGATGTAAATTTTAAAAAATCCATTAATTTTATTTTAAAAACTTATTTTTCGGAAAGTTTTTTTTAATTAATTTTTGTTCGTTTTTTATTGCAAAAAGTTTCAAGTTTTTTTTGGCATGGGGGAGGGGGTGCTTACTGTCCGATTATTCTTGACTTTAAAAACGGATCTAGAACTTTCAATTTAAATCGAATGAGGCTTTTATCAAAGTCTATACGATTACCTCTTTGATAAAAACCTTATATGTGAACAATAGACAGCTTGCATAACTTGTGGACAGCGATTGACAACAATGAATGTATTGAAAAAATAGCTCCAATAAGGGAGTTTAGATCATTTCACTTGCTGACACAAAGGGATCACGGCTGTTTGGAATTGACCTTAATAGGAATTTGTGTGCCAAAGCAATTTTTTATCTATCACAGAGTATGTATTTTAACTTTATAATTGGATAATTATAATAGATTTCCTATGTGTTCCTCCCATACAAAACCCCTTCCCATAAGTTATAAACCCCCTTAATAAGTTATGCCCCAGGGCATAACTTACAACGCCTACCCCTGGGCCCTGGTGGGCTGTGTCGACACCGGAGTTTTTGTTATCAGAACTTTGAACTACTTTAATAAAATGTCCATCTCAAAATTTTTATCTGATGCATTGAGGGCGTGTAGGAGGGAGAGGGGCTAGTTGCCCTTCAATCTCTTTTGACTCTTAAAAAGTGAACAAGAACTTTCAATTTCCAATCAAATGAGCCCTCTCTAAAGTTTATACGATTATCCTTCCATAAGAAATAATATGAAGGATTCGGAGAATCCTTTACAACCCTTGCCCTGAGGGCTTTGGGGGAGTTGTAATCCTCAAAGACCTAATTTCCAGAACTTAAAACTACGTTCAATAAAATGGCTGTCTTAAAATTTTGATTGGATGTATTTGGGGAAAAGGTGGGTGTGAGAGGGGGTTAGTTGCCCTCAAATCACTTTTGACTATTACAAAGCGCACTAGCTCTCGGAATTTCCAATCGAATGAGCCTTTTTTGAAGTTTCTACGACACCGCCTTCTATAAAAATCTTATATGCCCCCAGGGCATAACTTAAAACCCTTGACCTGAGGGTTGTGGGGGATTGTCCTCCTCAAAACATATTTTCTATCTGGAAATCAACTAAACTGAAAAAGATTGCTTTCTCTAAATTTTGATTGGATGTGTTTGGGGGAATGATGGGCGTGGGGGGGGGCTAGTTGCCCTCAAATCACTTTCAACTATTAAAAAGGCCACTAGCCCTTTGAATTTCCAGTTGAATGTGCCTGTTTTGAAGTTTCTACGACAACGCCTTCAATAAAAACCTTATATGCCCCCAAGGCATAACTTAAAACTCTTGCCGAGGGTTGTGGGGGAGTGTCTTCCTCAAAAACATATTTTCTATCTGGAAATCAGCTAAACTGAACAAAATGGCTACCCGGTATCTCAAAAGTTTGATTGGATGTGTTTGGGGAAATGATGGGCGTAGGGGGGGGGGCTAGTTGCCCTCCAATCACTTTCGACTATTAAAAAGGGCACTATCCCTTTGAATTTCCAATCGAATGAACCTTTTTTTGAAGATTCTACGACAACGCCTTCTATAAAAACCTTATATGCCCCCAGGGCATATCTTAAAACCCTTGCCCTGAACGTTCTGGGGGAGTGTCCTCCTCAAAAACATATTTTCTATCTGGAAATCAGCTATACTGAACAAAATGGCTATCTCAAAAGTTTGATTGGATGTGATTGGGGAAATGAAGGGCGTAGGGGGAGGGGCTAGCTGCCCTCCAATCAATTTCGACAATTAAAAATGGCACTAGCCCGTTAATTTCCAATCGAATGAGCCTGTTTTGAAGTTTCTACGACAACGCCTTTTATAAAAACCTTATATGCCCCCAGGGCATAACTTAAAAACCTTGCCCTGAGGGTTGTTGGGGAGTGTCCTCCTCAAAAACATATTTTCTATCTGGAAATCAACTACGGTGAACAAAATGGCTATCTCAAAATTTTGATTCGATGTGTTTGGGGAAATGATGAGCGTGGGGGGGGTGGGAGGGGGCTAGTTTCACTCCAATCACTTTCGACTATTAAAAAGGGCACTAGCCCTTCAATTTCCAATCGAATGAGCCTGTTTTGAAGTTTCTACGACAACGCCTTCTGTAAAAACCTTATATGCCCCCAGGGCATAACTTAAAACCCTTTCCCAGAGGGTTGGGGGGGGAGTATCCTCCTCAAAAATATATTTTCTATTTGGAAATCAACTACGCTGAACAAAATGGCTATCTCAAAATTTTGATTGGATGTGTTTGGGGGAATGATGAGCGTGGGGGGGGGGGGGCTAGTTGCCCTCCAATTACTTTGGACTATTAAAAAGGACAATAGCCATTTAATTCCCAATCGAATTCGCCTGTTTTGAAGTTTATACGAAAACGCCTTCTATAAATACCTTTTATGCCCCCAGGGCATAGTTTAAAACCCTTTCCCTGAGGGTTGTGGGGGGGTATCCTCCTCAAAAATATATTTTCTATCTGGAAATCAACTACGCTGAACAAAATGGAATTCCCAAAATTTTGATTGGATGTGTTTGGGGGAATGATGGGCGTAGGGGGGGGCTAGTTGCCCTCCAAACATTTTGGACTCTTAAAAAGGGCACTAGACCTCTAATTTCCAATCGAATGAGCCTGTTTTGAAGTTTCTACGACAACGCCTTCTATAAGAACCTTATATGCCGCCAGGACATAAGTTAAAACCCTTGCCCTGAGGGTTGTGGGGGAGTGTCCTCCTCAAAACTATATTTTCTACCTGGAAATCAACTACGCTGAACAAATGGCTGGCTATCTGAAAATTTTGATTGGATGTGTTTGGGGAAATAATGAGTTACACTTCAATCACTTTGGACTATTAAAAAGGGCACTATCTCTTCAATTTCCAATTGAATGAGCCTGTTTTGAAGTTAATACGACAACGCCTTCCGTTAAAACCGTATTTGCCCCCAGGGCATAACTTAAAACCCTTGCCCTGAGGGTTGTGGGGGGGGGTATCCTCCTCAAAAATATATTTTCTATCTGGAAATCAACTACACGCTATCTAAAAATGGTTATCGCAAAATTTTGATTGGATGTGTTTGGGGAAATGATGGGTTTTGGGGGGAGGGGGGCTAGTTACACTCCAATCACTTTCGACTATTAAAAAGGGCACTAGCTCTTTAATTTCCAATCGAATGAGCCTGTTTTGAAGTTTCTACAACAACACCTTCTTTAAAAACCTTATATGCCCCCAGGCCATAACTTAAATCCCTTGCCCTGAGGGTTGTGGGGGGAGTATCCTCCTCAAAAATATATTTTCTATCTGGAAATCAACTACGCTGAACAAAATAGCTATCTCAAAAGTTTGATTGGATGTGTTTGGGGAAATGATGGGCGTGGGGGGGGGAAGGAGGCTAGTTACACTCCAATCACTTTCGACTATTAAAAAGGGCACTAGCCCTTTAATTTCCAGTCGAATGAGCATGTTTTGAAGTTTCTACGACAATGCCTTCTAGAAAAACCTTGTATGTCCCAAGGGATTAATTTAAACCCTCGCCCTGTGGGTTTTGGGGGAGTATTTACATCAAAAATATATTTTCTATCTGGGATTCAACTCCTCGGAACAAATGGTTTTAAGCAAAATTTTGAATTGATACGTTGGGGTAACGAATGGACGTGGGGGGGGGGCTCGTTGCCCTATCATCAATTTGGACTATTAAAAAGGGCACCATCCCTTTAATTTCCAATCGAATGAGCCTGTTTTGAAGTTTCTACGACAACGCCTTCTATCAAAACCTTATATGCCCCCAGGGCATAACTTAAAACCCTTGCCCTGAGGGTTGTGGGGGAGTGGCCACCTCAAAAATATATTTTCTATCTGGAAATCAACTACGCTAAACAAAATGGCTATCTGAAAATTTTGATTGGATGTGTTTGGGGAAATGATGAGCGTGGGGGGGGGGGAGGGGGGCTAGTTACACTCCAATCAATTTCGACTAGTAAAAAGGGCACAAGCTCTTCAATTTCCAATCGAATGTGCCTGTTTTGAAGTTTCTACGACAACACCTTCCGTAAAAATCTTATATGCCCCCAGGGCATAACTTAAAACCCTTGCCCTGAGGGTTGTAGGGGGGGTATCCTCCTCAAAAATATATTTTCTACCTGGAAATCAACTACGCTGAACAAAACGGCTATCTCAAAATTTTGATTGGATGTGTTTGGGGAAATGGTGAGCGTGGGGGGCGGGGAGGGGGCTAGTTACACTCCAATCACTTTCGACTATTAAAAAGGGCACTAGCTCTTTAATTTCAAATAAAATGAGCCTGTTTTGAAGTTTCTACAACAGCGCCTTCTATAAAAACCTTATATGCCCCCAGGGCATAACTTAAAACCCTTGCCCTGAGGGTTGTAGGGGGGGTATCCTCCTCAAAAATATATTTTCTATCTGGAAATCAACTACGCTGAACAAAATGGCTATCTCAAAATTTTGATTGGATGTGTTTGCGGAAATGATGGGTTTGGGGGGGAGGTGGGCTAGTTACTCTCCAATCACTTTCGACTATTAAAAAGGGCACTAGCTCTTTAATTTCCAATTGAATGAGCCTGTTTTGAAGTTTCTACAACAACGCCTTCTATAAAAACCTTATATGCCCCCAGGGCATAACTTAAAACCCTTGCCCTGAGGGTTGTGGGAGGGTATCCTCCTCAAAAATATATTTTCTATCTGGAAATGAACTACGCTGAACAAAATGGCTATCCCAAAATTTGGATTGGATGTGTTTGGGGGAATGATGGGCGGGGGGGGGAGGGGGGGCTAGTTGCCCTCCAATCATTTTCGACTATTAAACAGGGCACTAGAACTCTCGATTTCCAATCGAATGATCCCCCTTTGAAGTTTCTACGACAACCTCTTCCATATGAAGAGCCTCTGGGAAAAAATAATAATAATAATAAAACATTGGAGCCGTATGGCCTTTACTATAGGCAACGCTACAGCGTTGTCTCTGATAACAATGAAGTTAGACAACCTCTTGCAGGACAATAAAATACAAAAATGGATAGATAAATACAGGAAAGAACCTCAAATGTAGTAATGGAACGTTTAAATACTTGTTTCGAAGGACACAAAAGTGAGGAAAAACCTTAGTTGTGGTTTATTCAGGACTGGTAACTACAATATTTTAAAAGCTAATTCTTTGCTGAATCTGAGCTTGTGATGTTTTTTTTTTATAGAATTATAGCTGTGTACCAAAATTTATTGATATCATGTTCAGTGCGGAACCATTGAGAGCCTTTGAAATTGGTCTTCCATTCATCTGGTTGCCCTTACATTATCTTTGACTCTCAAAAAGGGTTCTTTCATATGGAATACGTAAACCTCCGATATATATGAGAGTATGAATAGTATTTAGAAACGAAACAATACTGTTTTTGCTAAAATATGTACTTTATATGTTCGAGACTTAGAAAGAATTTAGTTTCTCTTCTTATTTCTTTTTCTTTCAATATTTATCTTGTCAGATTTTTTTATCCTATTCATCCTAAGAAGATGTTTTTGTGCATTGCATAGAGTGGACACTTGTACTAAAAGGCCGAGGGCAATTTTGATCCTAGGCACTATTCCAACATCCTCTGTCACCCAAAAACTCTCTTAGCGTTCTTCTTCTTTTTGGTTCGGTGTTTTGAGAAGTTTCTCCTGTCATGAGGAATACAAAATATTTATTTATTTATTTTATTCAATAAAGGAGGAAACCATAGACTATTCGCATATGTGTCGCACATATAGAATAAATTCTTAAATTTGATCCACAGTAATCACAATAGAGATGGCATCGTCTGTGTTAAGAATATGCTATTAAAATACTGTTTGAGTACAAAATATTGTTTTTGGAAATATTATACAGGCAGTCAGGGCTTCCACTTTAGGGATTAGAAAAAATTGGTTTTAATTTTGAAACATTTAACTAATATCCCAATACCTGCCCCAATAAAGATATAAAAAACTCTTGCGACTGGGTGGTATATACCACTCATCTACGGAACGACAAATAATAATAAAAAACAGAAAAAAACAGCTATGAACTTTGTCCTAACAAATAGTTTTTTTTAAATTAATTTTTAAATAAACTCAGGTGCTCAGCCACCTGAATACTCTCAGGAACAGAGTTCCACACATTAGGTCAAGAAAATCTTGTATGGAAGCTGGCCCTGGTGCCACTTCGTTTCGGAACAATGAAGTCACTAGCAGGACGAGTTTCATAAAGGTGTAACTATTGTCACTAAAATAATACCAAAAAACCTAGTGACTAATATTATTCCAGCGTTGATAGGCAAAAATTCCTATTTGGTAGTGCCGTAGCTGTCCTACATTCAACACTTGCAACTTATCGAAGCAAGCTGAAATGTTATGCTTACCTTCGACATACCCACTAATAAGACACATTGATTTATTTTGATGAGTCTGAACACGTCAAAAATTCACTTAAAAAGTGCTTACCCATAACATACAGATATACGAAGCATATGTACGAATATCTAAATGCTATGGATCCGTAATATTGAGCGGATTACGCATAAATCTATTCTATGAAGAAATACCATTCATCATAAACAGAGAAATAAACTAATTTCTCTGTTCTAATAAAAAAAAAATCCAGAATAGAGCTTACTACTAAACAATAACAAAAAAATGAAACAACAAACAAACAAAAACATAAATTTTTCAACTTTTACTAAGACACTAAAGGGTGTCAATAAGTCAGCAGATTCCTGTTGGGTGGCCATCACCCTGCTCACATTTGTAAACATAGCCTCGACCAGACCAAACTTTTCTTACACTATATCTGTCTCTGGCGCCTTCAAAAATAGTACAAGTCAAATTTACGGTTCATTGTAATACGTAACGATGAACAAATACAATAAAAAAGGTGAAACGGAGTTTAATTTATCAAATATTTATAACATAAAAAAATAAAAACACAAAAATGCTTCATTTTTGCAAAAAATTTTGAATATAAAGGCTAAAAAAATTAAAGCAAAGAATTTTATAAAAAATTGAAACTAACTATAAAGATAACATAATATTTGATTTAAAAAACTTATTTTTATCTCTTTATATATCTTTTTGTGCCGTATTTATTTATTAAAAATAATTATAAATCTGCGAGGCATTTATCTCTGCGCGAACTTGATTTCCAGTTCCCACGGGATATGGCATAGTTTTTGACGGGATAACGATGCAGGAATACATACTCGCTTGTCAATCTCCCCCCCCCAGTTGAATGGTGGTCATGTGTTTAATTTCGTGTGTTTGAACTTTGACAACAAAAAACCGCCCACCTCCATACAAAAATAGTTTTGATCCCTCCTAGTAAGGACAGGACCTAAATTTACCAAAAATAATATACCTGAAGGGACGATTTCTTTTTGACCGCAACCTTTTTTGTTGACTTATAAGGTTTCCTCTTGGATTATACCACGTTATTCTCATCATATGAACATTCTTGTACGCACTTGGGTCTGGGACCACCAACCTGCTAGTAAAAATAAGTGTTTGTCCAATTTCCGCAGAAAATCCAGGAGACTTCATATTAATTCGTAACTTTGGCTGTTCCGCCAAAGTACCTATAAGATAAAAAGCTACTTTTTACAAGTGATTATCCCGCCACATGGCACCCACACACGAGGAGGGGGGGGGGGGCCCCACACCCCCAACAAGCTCGGTAATTTTATACTTAACACAAAAATGTTAATAAGATGTTGCTGATACATCTTTTTGACAACCTTCATAAATACGGTGTGTTGTGATGTTTTTCACCTGTTCCTCTCCTTAAAATTACCTGCCAATTTAACCTTCATACTCTTAGGCATTGGTGTAATAGTAGTCACAGTAGTAGAATTAGTAGCACTTCTATCAGGGCTCATATATGCAACATTTTCTGCTTTAACTTTTAACGTCGCTCCCTACTTTCACTTTTAAATAAAACTTGCTTTTAAAAATATCTGATCCAGAAGAGATATGACACCCCAAGAGAATTTTGCAGGCAACTAGTATCAGTATGAATAGAAGGAGTAGCATTAGCATGTAATTATTGTTTGTCGGTTAGTTCAACACCCCCAACAACAACATCTGTAAGTTTCTACTCCACACAAAATTGTTCATAAGATGTTGCTTATACGCCTTTTTGACAACCTTCATAAATATGGTATATTGTGATTCTATTTCACCTTCCCCTCTTCTTAAAATTAATTTTTAAAAAAACTTTCCAAAAAATAAGTTTTTCAAAGAAAAGTAAAGGCCATTTTAAACTTAAGCTCAGTTGATACGAATACCTGTTAAAATTCAAACTAAAAAAGATTAGCAATTACTATTAAAGAACAAATGAAACCCAAAAGGACCAGAAATTATATCATCGATCATAGCAAGAAACATACAAGTTATAATACAAATGAATACATATATCTTAACGCGAAAAATGTTTAGATTGAATCTCAAAATCAAGCTTAAAAAGAAAACAAATGTTTTGCTATTAAAGTATAAATGAAACTTAAAACGAACAGAAATTAAATAAACAATCAATGCGAACAAACATACAATATATATTAATGTAAATGAATAAATAAATCTTAAAACGAGTGAAACTTAAAAAGAATATGGAAATCCAGTTTGGATCGAATAAAAATAACTACAAACAAGAGTTTCGGCATCGCACTCACTGCAGAAGTCTAAAACCTACTGTACGCACGGAACTGTATGTTTGGACGAAACCCAAAATGTTAGGGAATACCTACACAGAGTAATGGTATCCATAGAGGCTAAATATGGAAAAGAATCTGGTACCTTATATGATAAAATTGTACTAAAGGCTTTCTTGCAAGGATTGAGCCCCAAACTGTACCGAATGTTAATATAAAAAAATATTCAAACATTAGAGCTGGCAGTAAAGGAAGTAGAGAGAATGGTTGAAATTGAAACGATTGTGGCAAATTACAACAAGTCAAGAATAAATAACGTAGAATAAATAACGTAGAATCAACTCCGGGACGATCACGAGGAATTTCACCCACTTTTTTCTCAAGAGATAATTCACCAAAACCGAACCAAAATAGATCCTCAACCCCTACCAGGCAAAGAATTGTACGTTTCGTACCCACGAATACGGAAAACTACGTAAATAACCCCCCACTTATAAGCTATGCATGTAATAAACAAGGACATATTGCCAAGGAATGCCGTACTAGAAACAACTATACATCAGCAACCCGCAGTTTTAATAACCGTTTGTTCGGGAGAAGAAACTTAAATGCCAATGGGTCAGGAAGTTATAGGAATAACCCCCCCCACGCCTACCATTGTTCCGCAACCCTACCAACAGGGATTGGAATACGCAAATCCTTCCCCTAACAGACAAAATAATTATCGGTTCCCCAACCCAAATACACGACAAAACATGTACCAATTCAATTCACGGACAGTGCATCCTACTAGATTTAGCAGGAATACGAATGATGACAGAAGATATTTTTCCCGACGGGCAGAAATTTTTCGTCAATGCAAAATGAACAAATGCCGCGTGCCGTCGGCACAAGAAATATCCATCCGATCCTATTCTCCAACCTGTGGAGAAAGGGGAAGCAACAGTTAATAGAATAAAAACTTCTGTACCTCGTTTCTCGTCCTGCAGGAGAAATCCCATCGACAAATGGATCAAGTCAATAAAAGCAAAAATAGGGAAAACGCAGGAGTATAGGCAAGCAGAAATTAAGAAAATAGCAGAATTATGGAACGAGATAATAAACCTCAATGCTGTCCCATCACAGCCAACCCCACTAGCGGAAGATTTGACGCAACCAAGCGCGAATCTTAACTTAATAGGAAATAGGTCGGAAGAAAAATATTACGGATTCGCAGTGCGCAAGACAAAGATTCCCCAAAAAACAACGCAAAGAGTTCAAATCTCACAAATGGTCACCCCATTAACGACAACTCTGAAGTTTGGTTTGCATCCCGGTGTGGAGAAATCCCCGAAAATTTATTTTGTGAAGAACAGATCATTTTATATGAGAAAGGAGAAGGTTTTGTTTGGTTGACAAATACACATGAAAATGATACGATCACATTAAAAAAGGAAACATGTCTTGTGGAAATACAAGTTATTTCTGAGCATGAGTTAGACGAATGTAAAAGCTCCAAAAGGAGTTTAGTTAATACTATTGATGTTAGCAATCCGAGGAATAGGTACCCACTAGCCAGACCCCAATTTTTGAAAAAATTTAAATTAGATCATTATCCATGATACGAAATTAAAAGAAAAATTATGCGAATTGCTCTGGAACTTTAGAGATATATTTTCTACGTGTAAAGAGGACATTGGATTGATACCGTTCTATGAAGATTCTATCCAAACTACAGGGTTACCTGTAGCTAAACAACCCTATCGTATCCCTTATCCCTAAAAAAACTGGCTAAAAAATAAAAATCCGCGAATTAGAGAAAAATAATATTATACGCCCAAGTATAAGCCCATATTCAGCCCCTGTTATACTAGTACCAAAAAAGAAAAAGGACCTTAAGCTCGTAGTAGACTATAGAGCCATGAACAAGCAGGTAGTTAACAACAAGTTTCCCCTGCCCCGAATCGACGAAATCCTAGACTCCATTTCAACAAAAAACAAAATATTTACATCTCTCGACCTCACACAAGGTTATCATCAAGTTGATAGCAGATAATGACGTTTATAAAACGGCATTTTCTACGACTGAGTGTGGCTCTTATGAATATTTAAGAGTACCCTTCGGACTTAAAACTAGTTCAAGTGCACTATGTAGACCCTTGTTACATTTATTACGAGGCATAAACAATATTCATTTCGTGGATGATGTAATCTGTGTAGGAGAAAACCCAGAGGATCATTTAGCAACGTTAGCCAAAGTTTTCGAAAAATCCAGAGAAGGCAATTTGAAATGTAGGCCTGAAAAAGTAAATTTACTTCAATCCAAAATAAAATTCTTGGGAATGACAGTGACCCAAGGCCAAATATCACCGGACCCTGAGAAGATAAAATTTGTAGAAAATCTCAAACCCCCGAAAACTATAAAACAATTGCGAGCCATTCTTGGTTTAACCAGTTATTTTAGAAAATTTATACGTAACTACGCCAAAATTGCAAAACCCCTAACAGATCTAACCAAAAAACCCCCCAAAACATTACCTAGTCGCAAGAAGATCAAACTTCCTTAGACACTCTCAAGAAAGCACTTACTTCTGAACCAGTATTGTCGCTACCTGATTTTGAAAAAGGACAATTTGTAGTCACCACTGACGCCTAAGCTCTGGGCATCGGCGGAATCCTTTCCCAGTTAATCCCCATAGAAGACTACTCCGACCCCCGACAGAAACCCCCCACGTATATAGAGAAAATCATATGCTATTAAAGTAGAACTTTATCGAAAGGCGAAAGCAGTTATTCTGCAACGCAATTGGAGCTACTATCTATAATTTACCACTTGGAAAATTTTAGACATTATTTAGTGTGTCGAAAATTTAAGTTGCGTTCGGACCATAAAAGCTTACAGTACCTAACCACATTCAAAAATCCAACGGGAATTTTAGCTAGATGGATAATGAAAATCCTAGATCTAGACTACGAATTTGAACACTTGGCCGGTAAACAAAATGGCCCCTGTGATTACTTGAGCACATACCCCGAAAATAACTTCAGATGATGGAAACAAAGAAATAAATGCACTCAATTCCAGTAAACGAAAACACAAAAAGAAAAAACCTAAGATTCAAATTGAATAAAACGAGATTAATCATTGCCCCTTATCGCTGACAAACATTAAGAGAAGCCAAATTAAGGATGAGATGTGTTCGACTCTCATTAATTATTTTGTGAATTTTGATAACCTCCCTGATCAGTTCAAAGCTCTGAGAAGGGAAATAGACAATTTTTATTATGATTTAGACGAAGAAATCCTTTGCAGGATAGTAACTGGCGATAGAAATAGAAACCAAACCTCGATAATACCTGTATTACTCCAAAACCTAATAATACCTGCCTTTGAATATTTTCATTCGGATACAGGCCGACACTTGGGAATCACGAAAACCTATCATAGATTGAAACAATATTTCTTTGTTCCTTCAGCATTAACCAAATTCAAAGACTTCATAAACAATTGCGAACTATGCAATTTAAGAAAGAATCCCCAAGCTTATCCCCGCCCCCCAATGGGAAGAGGGCCGGTAGCGAGGTTTCCTTTCGACATTGTTTTATTTGATTTATATGGAACCAGTGGAGGCTTACCTGTTTCCAACAGAGGCCATACTTGCATTCTTTCAGTTATAGATCACTTTTCTGGGTTCACTTTTGCCAAAGCATTGAAAAATCAAGGCACGTACGCTACGAGTAAAGCGTTAGCAAAAAATATTTTTAAAATTTGGCGTCCCTAACAAATTTATTAGCGATAATGGAAGTAATTTTGTTTCTAAAGTAACAAAATATTTAATGAATTTTCTCAACATAGAGAAATTGGGGACATCCCCCTATCACCCGCAAGCTAATGGGAAAATCGAAAACAGACATAAAATATTTTCCAATGTCTTGAGCATTTATACAAAAGACAACCGAAACAATTGTGACCAAAATCTACCTTACTTAAACAATGTAATCAATACTGCCTATTTGGAAACAACTAAAGAAAGTCCTTTTTATCTTTTATTCGGGCGCGATTTTAAAATATCCTATCAGGAATTTATAGAATCCAGACAGTATTACAATAATACAGAGGACTACAAGCTAGATTTTATAAATAAAATGAGGAAAACATATAAGATAGTTAGGCAGGAATTAGAAAAATGTAAAATAAACCAAGAGTTGAGAAACGAATCCAAATTCAGAGGGAGCATAAATTTTAAAATAGGAGATTCTGTCTATCTAAAAAATGAGGCAAAGGTGGAAGGCAGAAAACTTTCCATTAAGTATTCGGGACCTTACAGAATAATCAAAAAATACGACAATGATTTTATTTTTAAACTGATAAACCTCGAAAACGGATATAAGGCACACGTCAGCCGAATAAAAGGGCCAAGTTCCCGGACAGATGGGCACCGAAACCCTCATCTACCGATTCGTCAAACGAGGAAAATGAATTCCCCAAGTCAAGGCTAGCCAAGTTAAAACCTTTCAATTTCAAACAAGACTATTTCGAAAACGATAGCGATGAGGAAAATTTTGAAAAATTCTTAGCTATGAAAAATCTAGTTGTCCCTAAAGGAAAATCTTTAATACCAGTAGCAATAAGAACCCCAAAAGCCCCACAAAGTTCATCGTCAGAAAGCTCAGAAGAGTTAGACTATACGTTGTCCCCAAATAGCCAGTTTTTCCAAGAAAGAATCTCAACCCCCTTGTCCCCTCAGAAGATTCCCAGACAATATGGTATCACCAGCAACCCCGATAGAGAGGCCCCTATCGTTACAGGATGAATTAAATAGAGCTATGGAAACCCCGGGTGTAAAAATGAAGAAAACTCCACCCAAGGAAACAAACAAGAAAAATCTAAGAAAAGCTATGGACGAAATCTATTTTCCTATAAAAACAAGGCAAAGTACCTTGCCTTGGACCCAAAACACCCCTGAAGAAGAAAACCTAGGACAATACCACGACATAACAGTATCTAAAGTCATGCCTAAAAAATAGAACTCCTGGCAAGAAAACAAGTTACAGAAAATACCCCCCCCCGAGGGTATGGCATTCAAACAATGGAGACATTCTCCACAAGCATTTGACGTCTCCCAGAGTTCTCGAGAATGTTTTAACTCCCCCGACACAGGAATTCAGCACGAGGAAATGGAAAATAAACCCTATACTTCCAGAGGAGACGAAATATATGGAGGAAGGGCAGGTGATACTCAAAAATCGCAAACGACCATCCCGGAAGGCCCCAATTAGGATTCTTCAGAGGCCAGTTCTACTGAATCAGGCGAGGAATCAGCTCCAGACGAACCCCAAGATGCACAAAAACGAAAACTAACTTCGGCTACGGCTCATGCGAAGGAAGCTAAATTAAAAGGTCAAAAATTCTTACTGAAGCAGTACAAGAAGTTTGACCTAATCTCTATGGGAAAGTCTAAAAAGAATAAAACACCAGAAAGCGAACAGGAAGTTATCACTAAATCCAGTAGAGTGGCTAAAAAAAGAGATAAGTGGAAGTACGTCCTGTCTGTACCATCCTGTCCTGTCCTGTGGAAGTACTATCTGTCATGGCTTTTCTCTGTCTACAATTATCCAGCGTCTTGAATTACCTATTACCCATTTAAACGGAGAAACCAGCCTGTAAGGGTCGACAGAGCTGTTTCCTTACAAAGACCCCTATACAGTTTAGAATGTTGCGATACAATTGCAAATAATAATAGTCTACCGATTTTGCGTTGTTTTAAAATTGAGTGTTTTCAAAATTTACCATGTTTACTAGATACAGGAGCATCTAAATCATTAATTCGAGAGGAAGTTTTTAAGAGGTTTCCTCCGAGTGTCAAAAATCGCGTAAGCAGATGCCAGAATACCCTGACATCAGTGACAGGGCACAGGCTGACAATCTTGGGAGAATGTCCATTAAAATTTAGTACAGGAGATAATGAAATAACAGTAACAGTAGTAATATGCAAGCAGCTACCATTTCCTTGTATTCTAGGAGTAGATGCCATCAGAAAATATGGGACCATATGGGAACCCATATCCGATACAATAACCATAAACCAGGCAAATGAAAATAATAGGAAAATTTACGTAACAACAGATAACGAAAGTGACGATTCGAATTATAACTTAAAAATTAGCGGAAAAATCACCATAGAAGGAGAGACGACAACTCAATTTCTAACTACATAAAATACAAAACCAGGAAAGCTTAAAACAATGTATGCCATGATAGGAGGACACACCATGAAGCAATACCCGATGATTTTCGTGAAAAATCAAGTTAAAAATATTGAAAATGGTATAACATAATTAAAACTATCAAATCTAAGTAATAATAAAATAAAACTGAACCAGATAGAACTTGGATCAGTGGAAAAGATTTCAAATTCGGAAATAAAATATCTAAACAGTCCAGAATTAAGCGTAAACTTCACTAGTCACGAACATTTATCCTCATTAAAACCGCAGCCACAAGAAAAGAATGGAATGTCAAAAACGGATTTTTTGCAACAATGTGATTTAAAACATTTACCGGAAAACGTAAAAACTAGGGTGGAAAATATTCTTTGGGATTTCAAATGGACTTTTGCAAGACACAAAGCAGATTATGGATTAACTCACTTAATCACGCATAATATATCAACAGAGGGCCCTCCAATCAAAAAATCACCATATAAAACACTTTATCATTTAAAACCATGGCTAGAAAGCCAAATAAAAGAAATGGAAGATCAGGAAATAATTAAAGAATGTGTTAGCGATTGGTGTTTTCCACTAGTAATAGTCAGGAAAAAAGATAACACCTTGAGATTATGCATAGACTTTAGAGCACTAAACATCTTCATGGTTAAGGACGTAATGAAGTTACCAAGAATTTATACGATTTTACATGCACTAAGAGGTTCAAAACATTACACAAGTTTTGACTTAATTGCAGGATATTGGCAAATCGCTTTAGATGCAGAAACAAAGCATAAAGCTACAGTAATCTTAGACGATGGAAGAACGTTCACATTTGAACGTATGCCTTTTTGCTTATCATTTAGTCCTAATTGTTTTAGTCGACTAATGAATTTGGTGTTAAAAGATAACGAACCAGGAAGAAAAAAGATACCTTGGCTTATTTAGATGATTTAATTCTGTTTAATGAAAACTTGGAGGACCACTTGGTCGGACTTAGAAAATACTGGAAAAGTTTAAAAAAGCAGGCTTAAAATTAAAACCGGAAAAGTTAAAAATAGTAGTACCAAAATTAGTTTTTCTTGGACACCTGATAAACCAAGGTACTATTTCACCAAATCCAGAAAAATGTACAGTCATAGAAAATGTACAGCCTCCTAAAGATCAAAAAAGCTGCAGATCAGTTTGTGGTTTGTTAAGCTATTTCAGACGCTATATTAAAAATTATACAACAATAGCACAACCTTTGACAAACTATTTGAAAAAATCAGGTAAATTCGAATGTCCAGCGGACGCAAAACAAGCGCTAAATTAAATAAAACGGCAATTAGTACTGACGCCAATACTTAAACTACCAGATTTGTCACAAGACTTCTGTTTGCAAACAGATGCTTCGGGGTACGGTATAGGAGCCATATTATTAGACATAAATTCTGAAGGAGTAGAATCAATAGTTCAATACGCCAGTAGGTCAGAGGCAGAAAGAAGATATTTAACAGTTGAGAGGGAATGTTTGGCAGTTGTAGCTTTTACAGATTAGTTTTGACAATAATTGCTTTGAAAAAAATTTGTGTTGCACGTCGACCAAAAATCATTAATTTGTACTCACTCAATACGATAAACTTCAACCTTATTGAAGCGGAGAATATTGTGTGAACATACAAATTTATACATGCCAATATATATAAGTGGCTTCGCAAACGTTTTAACAGATGCTTTATCCCGAAATTAAGATAGAAAAGGAAATTTGATGACAACCATCCATAACGAACTGGGAGGGCTAGAAATACTGTCTAATGAAAATATTTCGAATCATCAAGATAAAGATGATTTTTGTTTGGACTTCATTTGAAGTTGAAACCTAAGACAAGACCACTAAAAGTGGGGAAGTTAAAATGAAAATAGTCATTGTCACTTGTATGTCTAAAACTAAATTACTGTGTGCCATGAAGGCCAGGCATTTTCTGCAGAAGGGCCACTTTTCTGAAAAAAAATAGCCCCAGAGAAAATTGTGGCCACAAATAAAAAAGTGTGGCAATAATATAAATAATTAATTATTATGTGTGCAGGTTCATAATAGTCCTTTTAGCTGTAGCTGATGACAAGAGGACCTGGAAACGTTATAAGGAGCTACTAGAAGGCAACCCTAGTAAGTAAACCTTCAGAGTGCAGGCACGGGTCAATTGATAGTGGCTAACAGGTATAAGATGAACAGCAAAAATTTTTAGCTTATCAGATCTAAGCCGTAAATGGAGCATTGTCCCAAAAGGACATTAAAGCTGAAAAAAAGAGAGATTACCGAGAAAAGCGTATAAAACTGTCTCAAGTACTAAAAAAAATCTAAAAGAATTAAAAAGCTCAATAGTCTGAATAAACAAACAGGCATATATTAAGCTAGTGACTGTAAATGGGACAAGTGTGTTCAATATAGAACCAAAGTTGTAAAAAAAAGATAAGAAAATTTATCTAGTCGTATATGAAAAAAGTTAGATAGGGTAACAAATTTAATTGAGAAAATTTCTGCAGTTATAATTGTATTTTTAATACCTTTTATAAATAGGGAATTGTTATCGTAAAAAATAAAAAAATTTATAGAAATGTAAATAACAAAGTCATGTTATATGAACTATTTCCAAGCCCTTATATAGAGGGTAATCACAGTTATCAGTTATAGTGCATAAATCTATTTGTTGGAGTTGCTTTTGTTTTGTAAATATTTTAATTGTAGTTAGGAATTATAATATAAAAGTCTTGACAGACTTATTTAAAAGTTGTACAAAGAATAAATAATGCAGTGATTAAATAAAGTATTAGGGTACATAATTATTATTTGTTTTTAAACAATTAAGTTATGTATCAACATAACTTCTGTTAATATATATATATATAACCTAAACTATCCATGTAAATATAGTGAATTAAATGTTGAGTATTTGTTTTTATATCATTCAAGAAGTATTCTAGATTAATACTTCAAAAGCAATTAACAAAACAATAATTAGAATTAATTCCAATGCTAGTCTATACCGTGTTTTATTTTTTAAAAATGCTTTAAGTTTTAACCAGTAGTTAAATATCGTATCGATTTTTCCGAATAAAGACAATACTTGTGTAAGTTATTACACATTGCTTGTATATATATGCTAGGTTTTATTTTACTTTAAGTTTTAACTAGTGATTTAATGTTATAGGTAAATGTTTGACTTCGAGTCAACGTATTAATAGTTTTTATTGTGAAATAATCCGTTTAGTATTAAGTTTGAAAGAATAATCCAGCCAGAAACATAATGTTTTGATTTAAGCAGGATATTATTTTTGGAGTAATTAAAAGAGAGAAAAGTAAATCAAATTAATTAAACTTTACAAAACTGAGTGTTTCTTTTTACTATATATGTAACACTTTATGCTTTATGTGTATTCTAATGTAAATATTTATTTTACATACAGCCTTAGCTATTTTTCTTGGAATTCAAATTTTTGTAGCATCCTGTCGGATCCATTTTTTTTCACTCATAATTGGACACATTTTTGAAAAAACAAATTTTGAATCCACTTCAAATGTATCCTGATAATATCATCTCATACCATCAGAAACCAAACCATACTTGATCAACTGATATTTTGGAAACTATAGTAGTATTACAGACTTTACTACAAGTTCATCAGAAAGTGAGATAAAATCAGAACTTAATTTAGGCCTAGAGAATGTACTACATAGCCCAAATGGCTTATATTATTGAAATATGTGGAAATGCTTTGTGCTGGAAAAAAAATATGTGAAAATTTAAAAACAAAAATGTTATGTGTAATTTATCCAAGGTATTTCTAAAACGAAAAATAAACGGTATATCAACCACATCACAAAGATAAATTAAATTATTAATGGGAATTAAATTTAAACTCAAATAATTCATAAACTTTTCAAATATAACTTGAAATCTAATTTAGGCAGAACCACTAATATAATGTTTAAGCCGCTTGGGGTCAAGTTAAAACAGAAGATGCATATGAAGAAGGGTAAAAAGAGTATTTTTCAGTCCTAGAGACAGAGAAAAAGAGAAACAAGGATGAATTCCAAATTGAAATCCTTCGACAAAAAAAAGAACATGGCCAATATTGGACCAGAAACATGACCCTAAGGAAACCCATTGCGGGTGTATCATAATACTTACCCAGAGATCGCAGCAAAATAGCTGTAAAGAAAATCACCTTACTTTAAAATTAAATTATTGATCATTTGGACAACTCTTCTTGAAAACGGTAGCATTTTGGTAATGCTTTATAATTAATTTAATTAATAATTTCGTAACAATATGCAGGACACATAACACAAAGTTTGCATATATCCCTTTTTATAAAGATAAGGAACATATCCTGCCAAGTTTCTGTTTAACGGGAAATTGAGAAATTACAACTTCCTAGCCATTACGTGGGTTGGTTAAAGGAAGGTGTGGTTGATAAAAAATATATAAAAGATACATTTTATGGGAAGGGGCAGATTTAGACTGATACCAACTTTTTGCCGGACTAACCTCTGGTCCGTTGTTTTTCGAAATATCTTGAAATCTTGTCTTATCATTGTAAGTGTCTAAGTATCTTATTATATATTATTGTAGTTTCTAAGACTTGTGGTCTACTTGGGACAGCCAGTCCCAGTAGAATATCTATATCTGGAATTATTATATGTTAAATGAATAAAAGTATTGTATTTCAGACAACCTCTCTACGATCTACCTTTAGCCCCTCAAACATACCCAGTCGGTACGCCTCATTAGTCCGGTCATAGCCTAAGGCACGCTACCAAAGTTTAAATACTATTAGGGCCAGAGTTTAGCTCCCCTATAAGGAGAGAAATAAAGGCATCTACGACTACACCACCTGAATACCATAAAATACACTTCACAGCAATGAAATGTCCTTTCCAGAGCCAAAACAAGATTCAATCATTGGACTGAGCTCATTGTGCAGAAGTGATACCAAATTAACTGGGAAAAATATAAATAAAACAAATCAACAATCCTAAAATGCTGTATTTCCTTCAATAGAGTGTCCTTTGTTAGCTTGCTTCTACTGTACCAAAACTCCTAATTGTTTTCTGTTTTCAGTTAAGCACTAGTTCTCTATAATTATATTAACATAGGGAAATATTTTTTGTTGGTTCATTTGTGCACTAGTTTTATCAATATAGAAGTTATCAATGTAAATTATTACTGTGAAGTATTATTTTTGTCTGGCAACTTTGCTCTTTTCTTTCCTTAGGAAAACTTTGTTTTTCTTTTATTTATAATGGGAAGTGTCAGATGGTTTGGCTCTAACAACACATAGCACCTGGCCAAGGGCAGAGCATCAGGAGATTGGACCCTGCCCTATGCAGACCTTGCTGGCCTGTATGCAAAAGTTTGTTTATTTTTTACATTTTTGGCTTAGTAGAGCTCACATGTAATTTAAGTAAAAAGAGAAGGGAGTTAAAAGGTGAAAGGGGGTGAGTACCTCTCATACACAAAGTAATATATGTTTGTTTTTAAATTTTAATTCCACTTTTTACAAATTAAAGAAAAATTCTCATCTTTAATGGCTATAAGGACAAGTTGTGAATGCATTGGGTTTGACCTGAACACTTTAAAACCTATATAGTAAGTACAAAAGTTGACAAAAAAATTTATTAAGTTTATATTTATACCCAATTGAAATGCAGTTAAAAATGAGCTATTATGGAGGATGAAATGTAGTTAGAGCCCTTGACTGGAGGAGCTGTAGCAGCAGGATAGCTTGTTGCTGAGAAGGTCTCTTTTTGTAAAAAAAAAAAAAATTTAACAGAAAGTTTTATTTTCTTTATTTTCAAACCCTCTGCTTTGGTATGAAATTAGAAAGATTTTTTTCAGAAAACAGTTTTTCACAGTAAAGTAAAGAGGTACATTACATCAAAGACGAGTAGAAATAAATTCAAATAATAATCCAAACTTAAAACTAAAAGAAGTAACAACAGGTTATTTCTACAGGGATTTCAAAAAGTAAAATTTTGGTGATAAAAGTAAAGGGCTAGGTAAACAAAAGTCAAGCAGAAATAGACTCAAGCAATAATCCAAAATCAAAACAAACAGATATTACAATCAAAGAAAAACTCAGACCCAAAATGAGCAAAAATTATGATAAATAATCAATTAAGGCTAAAAGGAACATGAATTACCAAAAACAGGCCAAGGGCTAACACCCCCAAGTCTGCTAAAGGATAGTGTCCTTTCAAGCATTGTGTTTTCATTTGTCATATAAGAAAAAAAATAACCATATTAACCAAGATCACTAAAGAATTAATGAAAGTAAAAAGACTGAATATCATATGATAATATTCGTTTTTTGAAGTTTTGGAAACTTAGGATTTAAGAATGTTATAAATAGAAAACCTTTGAAATGTATTTTGTTTTAAGTGCAAGGCAAATGACACTCTGGTCTTAAGAAAGCTTAGTGGCATTAGACCTATAATTGTTTGTGGTAATCTCTGTTAATTTTAAGTTTAATTTAACTCTGTTAATTTTATATTATTTATTGCAATTTCTGGTCTTTTATTCATTGATCGAAATGTCTAGTATGTTGTTGTAATCTGGATTTCCTGTAATCTGGCTTGCATTGGATTTCCTTTAATACATTGATATAAATTGATGTTTGCTTTATGCAAGAAATGAAATTTGCTTTATAGCAGGTTGTCTCTGTTGTAACTTAGCTCTTTACTTTTCCTTGGAAAATTTCTTCAAAAACAAAAAGCTTTCTGAAATTCTTTTTTTATTATATTTAAATTGACAATAAGTTTAAATTTCTTAGCCACTGTTGGAACCAAGCAGCTAAGGCACACAACATCCTTGGTTTGGTCAAGAATTTTCTGACGAGTCACCAACCAAGAGTTATCAAGAAGCTTTACACAGCCCAATTTTGTCCCCGTCTTGAGTTTGGCATGTTGGTTGCCAACCTGCATTTTAAGTGTGACATGGAGACACTTGAGAAGGTCCGGTGTAGAGCAAAAAAGATCTCTTTTGCCAAACAATGAATCTCCTATGAGTATTGAATAGAAAAGCTAGACCTGCCTACCCTAATGTACTGTGGAAAGAGAGAAAATGTCATCCTTGCATTTAAGATGATGGCCAGTGAAACCATTAAACCCATTTTTTATTGCAGTGAATACACCAAAACAAGAGAAAACCCAATAAAATTGTAACAAAAATTTAGAAGAAAGCATGAAAAATTCAACTTCTTCACTGATTGTGTTGTTCCTCAGTGGAAATCACTTGGCAAATCTACCATGTCAGACAGATCAGTTGACAGATTCAAGATTGGTGTTGACCATGATTGGAGCAGCAAGTCATGGACTACACTGTGGGATGAACCAGTATCATCCAGCAGGGTCTCTTTGGTGTGAACACTAAGTTATGGCACCATATGCAAACTGCTACTTGTCAACCTCTACCACCTGGCACACTCATCCAAAGTTGCTGTTGTGCCATGGCCTCAACTTCAAACTGTCAAGGTGATGGCTGGTGAAGACTAGTCACACATCTGGAGGGGGGCCACTACTAAGTGGGTTTGAATTGCAGAGCTTAAACTGTCAGAGCCACCCACCCCTTTTAGCCCTCAAACACACCTGGCTGGCAATACATCTAGTGACACCCAAAAATGAAACCAAATTGTCCTGTATATACTTACTAGATTAAAAAAGATTTAAAAATTAAAGATTATTAAAAAATTAAAATATAAAAAGATTAAGAAACAAAAAGATAAAAATAAATTAGAAGAAAGTATAAATAAATAAATTAATGATTATACAAGGAAGAAGGATTTAAGAGATGATATCAACAATCTGGGAGAGGGACAATATTGGGATTTTTTTTTTGTAAGACTATACAAATTCTATGGAAAATTATTAAAATTAGCTTTGCGCAATAGGCTAAATAGCGAAACAAGAGGAAAAGAAAGAGCTAGGAATAGAAGCCGAACAAACAAGGCATGTTAAGGGGGGAAAACTAATAGCAAAAAGAAAAGTTTGATATTTGGCCAGAGTAAACAACAAAAGCACATGTGATCATATATCCCCTTAAAGGTAATATGGTAATGTTATGTAGATCAAGAATGTTGACAAAACAGGGGTAAAATTTTTGTTAATCTTTCTTTGTTGATGATTAAATCATCTGCTTAGTTCTTGTAGTGACCTAATACTTACAAATGTGTGCTTTTTCATGTTTGCAAGGTCTGTGGATCCAGTAGGTCCCTTTTCCTATCTAAAATTCCACAAAAATTACTGATTATTGAATAATTTTAGATGGACTTTTTATCATCAAACTCAAAACCCTAATTTACCTTTTAAGTAGGGCTATTCCTGCAGAACTTGAAAGTCTAAGAAATTTTTCCCAAAGTTAGGCTGATGTTTGTTTGAATTGATTTAATAGCAAACAAAGAAGCAATATTAACAGCAACAGATAACAGGAGAATGGATTGACTATAATCTATATAATTTGGGCTATATATTTGCACATCAGGAGGGGGTTAAAGTTAAATTATTCACTTCTAGGAACAATATAAGCAAGTAGGTAAATATATAAGCAGTTAGGTTAGGAAAATGAAACCTTCAGGAATGGGTCTACAGACTCAAGTATGTCCCAGGAGGGTATTTTGATGTACCTACCTCAATCCCTACTCTCTTTAGAGAGCAGTGACCTTTGACAACATTAAAAATCTTTGTGTTATGAAAGTGAAACCTTGGAAAGCAGGTCTTCTGCTTAACTGGAGAACAAGAAAACAATTTTAACTTTACTACAACTTTGCTCAATCCAAATTTATGAGGTTTCAAAGACCTGCAAATAGACCAGCTAGAAATATAATTGAAACTTTTAACAGACCTAATTTGATTAGAAATTAAAAGTTATAGTGCTCTTTTTAAGAGTCAAAAGACATTAGAGTGCAAGTAGCCCTCCTTCCAAGCCCATTCAATGTTGAAACATCTACTCTAAACTTTGAGACAGCTGTTTTATTCATAAATGTAGAATTATCTAGTTACTATGTAGGGATATTGAGTAGCATGTCAACATCCCAGAACTGTACATATGGCTCACTATATTTTAAAACTAGGCTAAATTAAAATGGGTGTATATGTATGACCATTCCATTGCACAAGGGGGCCATATGAAGAAAAAAATTCTTATTTCATAATATGCAAAATAATTCTAGTTGACATATTTTGCAGGGGGAAAATCTTTTTCATCACTTCTTTCACTGTTGTACAATTTTTTTAAGCAAAATTATAAAAAATAAACAGATTTGACTGCATTTATCTGTTTTCAAACAATCTATGTATGAAAGTTAAACACAATCACTGTCATCTACCAAAATGATTTAAATAGGCAAATATTGATAAATCCTAGGTTAAGGTTAGATTAGCTAGATGGCCCTTAGGTGTTTGTTTAATAAACAATTTTCAAGACTTGAAGAGTAGACATAAATATTAAAAATGTGATTTATATACAAGGAAAACAGTGAGGTTAAATGTCCTTCCTCTGGAAAATAAGTTAACTAGGATTAATTTGCATTTCATGAAAGAAGAATTGTTTTCTTAACATGTCTCTTTATGTAATGGAATGGTCATACATGTAAACCTAAAAAGGCACTGTATGTATTGCTATTTTGCCCTGCTGGTTGATTAAATGGGATTCTTCAGAATTGATATCCATGAATGTTTCTGATATTTTGAAAAATTGGATAGATTTTAACCAAAATTTGCACATAGCTGTGATATATGCCCAGAGTATCAGGTAGAAAGTGAAAATACAGTATTTCCAACTTCAAAACTTTGCAAAAAAAAAAATATTTACATGAATTAAAATTCCATTCAAAAACAGGGGATAGTATTTTCAAAACCAAAACAAGAGGATAGAAGCTGAAAAGTCATAAGTCAAGTAGAGAAATTTCTAGAACACAAGAGATCAGAAGAAGATTAGCACAGTAGACTAGCTAGACAATACTGTCAGGGTGTTTTGGGTCCTGGATTCCATTTCAAAAGTTAAATGTTCATAAACTAACCAGTTTCCAAGATAGGCCTAGTTTGGTAAAAAATATCTCATCTAGAATTTTTCTGATGCCAATAGGTCCTTCATCTTGGACCATGGGGGGGGATAGGGTGCACTGTCTGGAGAACAACCATGATGATTGGAAACAGACATCCGCCATATGGCTAAGATAGGAGTAAAGTCCATTTGTGATGCACCTATATGTTATATTTAGATTGAGGATGCAATTCTAGGTATATATTTGCACATTAGAGGGTGGGGGTATATATTCTATGAATAGGCCCATTTTTGAGCACTAAGATCTTACATCTTTCTGCAAAGATTATTGTTTTATAACTCATCTTTGTTCCAAGATCTTACAGCTCACTGATGTTAACAAAAAGTGTAAAGACCACCACTGTTTTGCCATATAGAACAATGATGAGAGAACTTTGATGATATATTCATTGTTGTTCTCAGACCACTGATCAGAGCAGAATGATGAAAGATGGTTGCATAAAATGACAAAAGGTAATTCTACTTTAGCTACTTTTGGAAAGCAGTTAGGTTAGGAAAATGAAACTTTCAGTGATGGGTATGCTAAAGGACATGCTAAAGTATGTCCTGGAAAGATATTTTGAAGTAATTACCTCTACTCCTTCTCCTCCAGAGGGTCCTGAAATTTCCCTACATGACAGGTCATACCCATTGAAATTTTGTTAAAACAAACTTTTACCTTAATTTTCATTTACCAGTTTCTGTTTCTCTGGTTTTAATTCTGAAAATGCAATTTGTTTTATTTTATTATAATTTTAAGCCATGCTAATGGTTTTTTTTTCAAAATTTAAAAGATTTATTTTCATATATTAAAAAACTTATAAAATGGTATTGAGCAAAGTTGTGAAGCTGAAAACAATGTTTTTGTAATTCATTTAAGAAGAAGATTAATTTTTGAAAGGTTTCACTTTTATAACACACAGATTTTTAAAGGTCATCAAAGGTCAGGACCCTCGAGAGGGTGAAGGAATGGAGGCAGGTACTTCAAAATACCTTCCTAGGACATACTTTAACCTGTAGACCCAACACTGAAAGTTTCATTTTCCCAACCTAACCCCTTTCCAAGATAGACAAAAGTAGCTAAAGTAGAATTTTACTGAATTTTACCGGTTTTTCAAATTCCAGCCCAAAATTTTCCCATTCATGTAGAACTGAAATAGCCTAATTAAGAGATAAACTTATTGGTATTTGTTTAGCCTTGTGTCACCTGATAAGGAGACATGTTAAGAAAACAATTCTTACTTTAAAATATGCATAATTATCCTATTTCTTATATTATCCAACGGGAGAACCTTTATCATCAAGCCTTTCCTCTAAAAATCCTTCTGCTTCCAGCTTAAAAGGAAATGTTTCCAAAACCCATGCTGCTGAGATTCAATGCTCAAGCTCAAGTCTTTTTAAATTGCCGCTATAAATTGCTACCTAAGAAGTTGTTTTATAGAGAGCGTTCATGCCAGTCTTTTTAATACTTTTTTTTGAAGAGCAGTGGCAAAGGGTAAATATCACAATATGAACACTAAAGACCGGCATGAACACTATCTATAAAAGAACTTATTAGGCAGCAATTTAAAAAGACTTAAGCATTGAATCTCAGCGGCTTAGGTTTTGGAAATTTTTTATTTTAAACAGGAAAAAGAAGGATTTTTAGAGGAAAGACTTGATGATAAAGGTTCTCCCGTTGGATAATATAAGAACTAGGATCATTATACATATTTTAAAGAAAGAATTGTTTTCTTAACATGTCTCCTTATCAGGTGACACAAGGCTAAACAAATACCAGCTTATCTTTAGGATCGGAATTCAATTGGGAATAAAAAAAATAGGCATAGCATTCATTTCTGTTAGAAACAGGCCAGAAGTATAGAACAAAGCTTCACTTTAAATCCGAAAAGAAGGGTTGCCCTAAAGTCAAAGACAACAAGCTGGCGAACTTTTGAAAAATACACGAAAATCACTCCGAGCCTTTTGAAAACTAATATTGCCATTTAGGTCATCTCATAAACAGCTAAAATCACGCAGATTTGTGTGTTACGAGACAATTTTTGATGCTAAGGTAACCAAAAATTTGCACGTGTCGTGGTTTGCGCCGCGACACGCGCCTGGTCCGATAAGTGTAGTTGGATTAGTTCTAGATCAGTTTTTTTGTCCGGTTATTTCAAACTTAGCACCAATCGAAACAAGCACGGCAAAAAGGTGGTCCCGGTTAAATAAAACTTTGCACAAATCTCTCAAAACAAATACGGAAAAATGCAGTCCAAACTTTTTGTTAATTCCTTAACCTTTTTCAAAATCCTCATCATTTCGTCAATGACAAAATTAAAAAATTGTATTACGAAAGTGCTTCAAATTGAAGCACGTGCTACAGTGCTACAAATGATGAAATACCGCTAAAATAGTTCTTTCGTGCAAAAGTCAGAAAAAGTTGTGCCCCTAATCTAATTCTACTTTTACTTTGGTTGCTTACCCTTTTTTTATCCTCCTCCACTTTTACGGAAGAACATCGATTTATGTGATCTGCCAAAATTCATCTCTTTTTAGCTGCAGTTTTATGCGTCATAATGGTTAAACAGCTGTGAAATCTTTATATTAACTTTCAGAATTTGATTTGATTTATTTCACTGAATACGCTAGCAAAAGTCACAAGCTAAAAACATAAAATATCTTTTGCTCATTATCGCACACAAATTTTTGTTACATTGTATTTGATGCATTTGCAAGAAAAAATCTAAATATAACCAAATTAGTATAGTCAGGCCTAAAGAAAAAAAAAATACGTGAGAACGGGGTTAATATAAAAGGCTTCGTAATCCCAAAATGAAATATTACATACAGATAAAAAACAAAAAAGAAAGGCACTTAGATCCATAAGGCACTAAAAGATTTAAGACTCAAAGGAGGCTAGGATATTATCTAGATCGACTAGATCGGTAATTTGGTAATGGCTTATTGTGTTCAGCCCATTTATAACCCAACTCCTGACAAGATTTAAAATAACTAATTATTTTACAAATGAAGAACAGAAATTAGTGATGGGAAGGGCTGAGGCAATATGGAAGACATTCTAGCCAAAATTGATCATCATTAATTATGAGAGCAGCATAGAATGCAACCACTACCTGACAACCATTAGAAGGTTGGGATGCAATTTCAATACTTGGAAATACCACTGGAAAGAATTAAACGGTACACCTGGTAAATACATATAAGATTCTACATTAGAACTAGGGACAAGGGGAACACTAATAAATAGCTTTTACTCTTTCTAATTGTAATACTTGTTTCACTCAAAAAATGTATTCTTCAACTCTCATAGTCCTATATACAGGCCTATGATATATGTGGCTGCAAGACACCAAAAACGCTCAAAACACATTATTATATATTTGAAACATACAACATGTTTTTATCAATAATATGATACAATCAGATACTCAGTCTATTAGTGATCTAAGATCTGTTTAAATATATTTTCAAACATCTTATATATAAAAGTCGTCTACAGTCAGACCTTGATCAAGGGGTTTTGCTAGGTCAATAAACTAAGGTAAAAGATGTATACAATTCAATAGTTGACACAGGGATGGGTGAACACACTACTTGATTTGGTATTAGCCTATAGTTGGGGCTATTGAGAAGGAAACATTTTTAAGACAGCAATTGTTCCTTTACAATATGAAACAAAAAAGTAGTTAAAAATTTTGAAGGTGCTTCCACTATACTTTATCCCACCCCTCTAATGTGTAAATGTATTGCCAAAATTGTATATGTCCTATATGTTTTTCTGTTTCTTGAATACATAAATATTTATTTAATTTATATAAAACAATGGCTTAAACAAGAGTAATTCATGGCAAAATGCGTGGGAAATATATAAGTAAGGCTATGTATTTGCTGATTAGGGGAAGGAGTAAATTATACTGGAAGTGCCTTCAAAATAGCTTATCTACAATTTTTCTCCATACTTTTAAGTGAGAATTGTTTTCTTTATTTGTTTCTTATTTAGTAGCTCTAATTTAAGACTAATAAACCTTTATTTCTGTTTTAGTAAGTTTCTAGTTTAGTGGCTTTTTGCTGTTTTGGAAAATATTTGAGTCAGATGAATGAATCTTTCAAGAATGCATCAAGATAATAAATAATAATCTCTTAGAAAAATATTTTAAAATACTTGTCTCCACCTTCTTCTCCCTTTAGAAGGCACTGATGTTTGATGACCTTAAACAATCCTTGTGAAGCCTTGCAAATTAAATAATTATAGATAACACATTTTGATTGTAATTCAACTTTACTCCCTCCCCTTACCCCCAGTGTGCAAAAATATAGGCTAGCCTAGCCTATTCTATTATATTTCTAAATTCTATCTTTCCAATATGTCTTCTGTTTCTTGATTTTGTTACTGTTGATTAAATTTTCTGGATGACTATTAAGACAAGAATGGTCATAAAAATAATCAGGAAATATACAGGTTATAATTATAGAAAATCAACTGTGTGATATCATTGAAGAGTTAAGTTAGAAAAACAAAACTTACAGTTATGAATCCAGGGCCAAAAATAAGCTCTGGGAAGGTATTGTCATTCTACTATGTTAAACCCCTTCTGATTTTTAAGTTTTGGAATTTTGACAAAACAACATTATATCTTAATTTTGAGTTTCTTTTTCTCTGGTTTTAGTTTGTAAATGCAATTCCTGTTGTTAGAGTAGAATTTTAAGCCGCATCAAGGGTTTTTTCCTAAATTTAGGAAATGTATTTCCAGATCTTTGAAACTTCCCAAATTTGGATTGAATTGAAACTTCCCAAATTCTGGCAAGTTGTAAAGCTGAAAACACTTTTTTTGTACTTTTTTTTTAAGCAGACTATCTATTCTGCATGGTTTCACTTTTATAAGACAAATGTTTTTAGAGGTAATCAAAGGTCAGTGCCCTCTCTTGTGGAAAGTATTAGAGATGGGTTGGCTACTTCAAAATATCTTTCAAGGACATACTTTAGTCTGTAAACCCATCCCAGAAAGCTTCATTTTTGTAACCGAACCCTTTCCCAAGATAGCAACAAATAGCTTGTCTAGAATTTTACCAAATATAAGTCAAACTATATATTTGCATGGGCGCCCATAAGGGGGAACAAGGGAGGGGGGGCACCTTCACCTTAGTACTCTTAGTATCATTAGTTACAGTAAATGTAGTTGTAGTACTAAAAATATACACATAGTGCCTTCTGGATAGTTCAAAATCCCCCACAATGTACTCTTAAAGATCTAACTTATTAATATAAGTTGTTCTTGAGATATTGCTTTGTCACCTTTTTGAAAGTCCACATGCTCATATTTTGTTTTGATTTAGTTCAATGTCTACCTAAATATTTCTTGTATTTGATTACTGAGGATGTTGTTATATTCGCTTTGGACTATTGTTCTGAGGGTTGTGGGGGGGAGTGGTATTCTCAAAGTCATAATTTCTGGCCATTTAAACTATGCTGAACAAAATGGCTATCTCAAAATTTTGATTGGATGTGTTTGGGGAAGTGATTGATGTGGGGGAGGGGGAAATGGTTGCCCTCCATGAGTATCTTTTTGAAGTTCCTATGACATTTCTTTCTATAAAAAGTAACCTGGTCTAAAAAACAAAACAATATATTGTGCTCGCATGGCTTTTTACTTAGGCAGCACTATTGTACTGCATATGATGTTCTGTTTTAAGATTTTATTTATACAGCATTGGAAATGCCGATTAGACCAGGTAAGCCTCCCTACAAATCAACCTATGGGCAACCATGTATATATGCAGATTAGGGGGGGGGTAAAGTATAATAAACTTGGAGTTAAAAAGTGTTAATTATAAACAGTCTAGAGAAGGACATGTAGAAAAGGAAACAAGTTAAGAAAAAAATTCATAATATGCAGAATAATTTTAGATAACACATATTGCATGTATCTCAGCTATACTTTATCCCTAACTCCTTCCCCTAATGGGCAAATATATAACCTAAATTAGATATTTCAAATGCATTCTGCCTCCCATCAGCAACTTGCTTTACTGGTTTTGCTTTGTCATAGTTGATTAAATTTACTGGTACAATGAATGAATTTGAGCCATGTTTTTGCAAATTAAGGGGAGTGGCCTGGGGTTAATGTATAGCAGAGCTACAAGCAAGATATCAGCAACAATTATTTCTGTATATTAACTATCAAGTAAGAATTTTTTTCTTAACATGTTTCCTTCTCAAGGTATATACCAACACAAGTAGGGAAATATGCATATTACAAATTATTTTCTAGACATGATTTTTTAGCAACAGCCCCAATTGTAGACTAAGCCAAGGCCACAAAAAGATTGGGCCAGATCTGTCAAATATTATTTGAAAAAAACGACGTTTCCTAAAGAGTTAAAGAGGCTGAGTTACAAGGTCGAACCTTAAAACGTACAGGGATTAGGAGGCACAGTTGGGGGCTGCCGCCCCCAAACCCCCGCTTTCGCAGCCTTTAAATAAAAAAAAAATTTTAACTGAAAGTAAGGAGCGACATTAAATTTTAAAACGAACATAAAGTATTCCGTATATGAAAGAGGCTGTGCCCTCCTCAACACCTCGCTCTTTACGCTAAAGTTTGACTTTCTGACAACTCTTTTTTTAAACAATAAAAACTTTAGCGTAAAGAGCGAGGCGTTGAGGAGGGCACAGCCCCTTTCATATACGGAATAATTTCTGTTCGTTATAAGATTTAATGTCGCTCCTTACTTTCAGTTAAAAATTTTTTTTATTTAAAGGCTGCGAAAGCGGGGTTGGGGGGCGGCAGCCCCCCAACTGTGCCTCCTAATCCCTGTACGTTTTAAGGTTCGACCTTGTAACTCAGCCTCTTTAACTCTTTAGAAAACGTAGTTTTTTTCAAATAATTTCTGCACGTTTTTGTACAGTTTATTACTTATTATTGCTTGACTAACTGTTAGCTGATCGTGTCAGGAGTTGAAGTTGGGGGGCTGCCGCCCCCAAACCCCCCGCTCTTGAACATTCTTGTGTTAAGGCTTTTAATTCCTGAATACTCAAATCACGTCGTACAGGGTGCCTCCTAATCCCTGTACGTTTTAAGGTTCGAACTTGTGACTCAGCCTCTTTAACAGCCCCCCCAACTGTGCCTCCTAATCCCTGTACGTTTTAAGGGTTGACCTTGTAACTCAGCCTCTTTAACTCTTTAGAAAACGTAGTTTTTTTCAAATAATACACATAAACAGGTTAGACATGCTTTGTTATGAAAATTGACGCGCAGATATTTTCATAACAAAGCATGTCTAACCTATTTATCTGTATTATTTGAAAAAAACTAAGGTTTTTCGTAAATGTAAATTCGGGGGATAATTTTTTCGGTCTGAAAATATCAAAAGGCCCTAACAGGTCGAATTCTGCTTCGAATGAGTCCTCATTCAACCGGATCCGGTGCCAACTGTGGCCTGTAGGCGTGGCTAAGAAAAAAAAAAGAAATGAATTTTAAGTTGCTATATTTGGTTTTTTGAAAACAGGGAAGGAGTGATCGGATTAAGCTGAAATTTCGAGGATAAGCTCCCGGGCCCTAGGAAAGCTTAACATCTAAATTTCAGCCCAATCGGACAACGTTAACGGGGGGCTGTGGTGGGAGGGTCGAACCTTCCGGCCCAGTTTACCCCATGAAGATAAAGTCGGAGGAGGATGAAATTTTGCAAGTTTCTTAGTTTGAGCTTGGGCTACAAAATGCTATTACCGCTGTCTCTCTGCGACCTCTAAGACCTGAAATCGATTAACATTGTGGTGGGTCGCCTCTTTATAGAGGCACAAGTGTGCCTCCTTGATATAAAAAAGGATAGATCTGCATAAAATTCAAGTCTTGCCTTAATCTATGCAGCAATAAAATTCCTTGTAACTTGTAAGACTCCTAACGCAGAGCCATCTCAGCCATGCAGAAATAAATTCCTAATGGAGAAGCGTTTCAGAATAGAAAGCGTTCTACGCGCTAAAGGAGGGCTTTTTGGCTTTTCGGTGCATAACCACGGCTGAGCCACCGTGATTTTGGAATTTTTGTCTGGTTCCAAACTTTCAGTCAAAATAAGCCCCAAATAAGCCCATTTTTGTACAAAAAAAGCCCACTTTCCTACCCCACAGCCCCCACGCCCACTCCAAAATTCTGCCCGCCCCTGACGGCTAAAACAAGCCCACGGGGCGGAAAACAAGCCCATCTGGGCAACACAGCCAAAAAGTCTAAACAGATTTTCCCCCTTTCTTCTGTAAATAACAAGTGCCTTCTTGCTGCGTGAGTGCTACCTAGTCTCGAAGCTATTGGCCTTGTTTCGATTCTCATCATTCGAAAATTTCGCAAAAACTGTGCATTTCTAAAAGCCAGTCTCCATTTGGCCAGATTCTGCAAATATTCAATCTTGCAGAAAAAGCAAGGTCGAAGGTTGCAGTATCTGCAAACTGCCTATGTGGAAAAGAAGTCTCCAATGAAATAAAATTTGAAGATTGGCGGTGCAGATTTGCAGAATCTGCCAAATGGAGGCT